>NW_023416358.1:387500-407500 GCF_014108235.1 Myotis myotis
CTGGTGGTCAGTGCACGTCATAGCGACTGGTCGACCCGTCGACTGTCTGCCCCCTGGTGGTCAGTGCACGTCATAGCGGCTGGTCAACCGGTTGACTGTCTGCCCCCTGGTGGTCAGTGCACGTCACAGCGACTGGTCCGACCCGTTCACTGTCTGCCCCCTGGTGGTCAGTGCACGTCACAGCGACTGGTCGACCGGTTTGACTGTCTGCCCCCTGGTGGTCAGTGCACGTCATAAGCGACTGGTCAACCGGTTGACTGTCTGCCCCTGGTGGTCAGTGCACGTCATAGCGACTGGTCAAACCGGTTGACTGTCTGCCCCTTGGTGGTCAGTGCACGTCATAGCGACTGGTCGACCCGTCGACTGTCTGCCCCCTGGTGGTCAGTGCACGTCATAAAGCGACTGGTCGACGAGTTGACTGTCTGCCCCCTGGTGGTCAGTGCACTCACAAGCGACTGGTCGACCCGTCGACTGTCTGCCCCCTGGTGGTCAGTGCACGTCATAGCGACTGGTCGACCGTCGACTGTCTGCCCCCTGGTGGTCAGTGCCCATCACAGTGACTGGTCGACCCATTGACTGTCTGCCCTCTGGTGGTCAGTGCACGTCACAACAGCGACTGGTCGACCCGTCGACTGTCTGCCCCCTGGTGGTCAGTGCACGTCATAGTGACTCTCTGCCCCCTGGTGGTCAGTGCACGTCATAGCAAGTGGTTGAGCGGCCTTAGCATATCATTAGCATATTACACTTGGTTGGTTGAACGGACGACCGGACAGCTGGACACTTAGCATATGAGGCTTTATTCTATTCTACAGGATGCATCACCCGTGGACATGGAAACCGGGGTGGTGAGGGCCTGGGCTGGGGGGCGGGGCTGGCTGGAGGAGGTTCATGGGGGGATAAGGAGGACCTATGCTATCATTTCAAAATAAAGATTAAAATAAATTTAAAAAGAGGGCAGAGAAATGAAGGTCCCCAGTGTCCACTACAGAAGAGGCATGTGTGTGGGTGGCCTTGTTGGCCGACCACGAGTCATTTAAAGGACTTTGCACTTTTCCCAAAGTCTAGGGCGAAGATGGCACTGGGGAGGGTACCCCCAGAATGTCCGTTTCTCGGGGGGTTGCGGGGAGGGGGGGATGTTGGTGATAAACAGAAATGCCTTTAATTACCTGGGGTGATCACCCGGCTTGGGGACCTTCGTAATCTATGGAGACAGGAGCTATGACTTAATCGCTTGCATTTTTGCAAATCGCATTATTGGAAGAGAAATTAACCGGGGTGATCGGATTACAGATATTTATCCGCTAATGGCCCTGATTAACTGGCGGTGCTAATCTGTCATTTTGAAGCTGATATTAACAGCATCCATCTCACCGGAAAAATAAAATAAAATAAAATAGACCGTGTATAGGGAATAACACAATGGGGGGTGGGGGGGATTGAAAGAACAGAGAGATGGAGAAGTGGGGACCCAGGAGGGCCATGGGTTGGGGGACCCTGGAGCCCCTTCAAGCTCTTCGTGGATCTCAAAAACGCCCCCTGGCCTGGCCGGTGTGGCTCAGTGGTTGGCGCAGACCTAGGAACCAGGAGGTCCCGGGTTCGATTCCAGCTCAGGGCACAGGCCGGGTTGCGAGCTGGATCCCCAGCAAGGGGCGTGCATGAGGCGGCCGGTCCGTGATTCTCTCTCATCATTCATGTTTCTCTCCCTCCCTCTCCCTTCCTCTCTGAAACCAATAAAAACTTATTTTTACAATAAATAAATAAAAGGAATCCAGTTCAGCTCCAACCTTTCCCTCTCCCCTTCCTTCCTTCCTAAAAAAATAAAATAAAATAAATCAACAAAACCCGTTCGTGAGGCTCAGTGGTTTAACATCGACTTATGAACCAGGAGGGTCCCGGGTTCGAATCCCGGTCAAGGGCACAGGCCCGGGTTGTGGGCTCCATCCCCAGTCGGGGGCGTGCAGGAGGCGGCCGGTCCATGATTCTCTCTCTCCTCATGGACGTCTCTCTCTCTCTCTCCTCTTTCTCTGAAATCAATTTAAACAAGATTTTTATGCAAAAAATCACTGTTATTTCTCTCCAGGCCCCAAAGAGACATCCGCTTGGTGCTTTATCCTGAAGCCCATGAATTACCTTTTCACCTCCCACCACGAAAGCGCAAACACACACGCACATTTATTTTTTTTCCCCGAGCCCAGGCCTCTTTTTTCCTTTTCTTTTCTTTCTTTTTTTTTTTTATTTCTTCTTTTTTTGTCTGTCTGTCCAGTGTCTGCAGCCTGGGGGTCCCCTTTCCTGCTATCACTCAAGGTCTCGGCTACCCGCTTGGGTAGCAGCACCTTGGAAATGCTTTTTAAGTTTCCGGCATCTGCTATGGGGGATGTTCCCATGTGGCCGCACCCCCCCACCCCCGTCCCCCAGCTCCTGCAGAATGTGGGGTGGTTGCAGAGAGCCAGCTATGGGGCCCCCATGATCCCTCCACATCTGTTTAGCATCTTTGCAAACTCGTGGCCTGTGGTGCACGGGCCCCTGTGAGCTGCACAACACGGAGGTGGCTGTTGCATTGTCTGTGATGTCGGGTATGCCGGGCTCTCCATCTCTCCCTTTTTTTTTTTCTTTTCCTCCCTCTAGGATTCTTGCAAGCTTCATGCAATTTAAAAATATATATATATATTTTATTGATTTTTTTTTTACAGAGAGGAAGGGAGAGGGATAGAGAGTTAGAAACATCGATGAGAGAGAAGCATCGATCAGCCGCCTCCTGCACACTCCCTACTGGGGATGTGCCCGCAACCAAGGTCCATGCCCTTGACTGGAATCGAACCCAGGACCCTTGAGTCTGCAGGCCCACGATCTCTATCCACTGAGCTGCACCGGCCAGGGCTGCAATTTTTTCCCCCCTCTAGGATTCTTGCAAACTTCATGCATTTTTTTTTTCTTTTCCCTCTAGGATCTTGCAAGCTTCATGCAATTTTTTCCCCCTCTAGGATTCTTGCAAACTTCATGCATTTTTTTTTTTCTTTTCCCTCTAGGATTCTTGCAAACTTCATGCAATTTTCTTAAAATATATTTTATTGATTTTTTTTTACAGAGAGGAAGGGAGAGGGTAGAGAGTTAGAAACATCGATGAGAGAGAAACATCGATCAGCTGCCTCCCGCACAATCCCTGCTGGGGATGTGCCCCGCAACCAAGGGACATGCCATTGACTGGAATCGAACCCAGGACCCTTGAGTCCAGGATAGGCTGACGCTTTATCCACTGAGCTGCACCGGCCAGGGCTGCAAATTTTTTTTTTCCCTCCAGGATTCTTGCAAACTTCATGCATTTTTTTTTTCTTTTCCCTCTAGGATTCTTGCAAGCTTCATGCAATTTTTCTTAAAATATTTTTATTGATTTTTTACAGAGAGGAAGGGAGAGGGTAGAGAGTTAGAAACATCGATGAGAGAGAAACATCGATCAGCTGCCTCCCGCACACACACCTGCTGGGGATGTGTCCGCACCAAGGTACATGCCCTTGACCGAATCGAACCCAGGACCCTTGAGTCCGCAGGCTGACGCTCTATCCACTGAGCTGCACCGCCCAGGGCTGCAATTTTTTTTTCCCTCCAGGATTCTTCCAAACTTTATGCAATTTTTTTTTTTTTTCCCTCTAGGATTCTTGCAAGCTTCATGCAATTTTTTCCCCCCTCTAGGATTCTTGCAAACTCCATGCAATTTTCTTAAAATATATTTTATTGATTTTTTACAGAGAGGAAGGGAGAGGGTAGAGAGTTAGAAACATCGATGAGAGAGAAATATCGATCAGCTGCCTCCCGCACACACTCCCTGCTGGGGATGTGCCCGCAACCAAGGGACATGCCCTTGACTGGAATCGAACCCAGGACCCTTGAGTCCGCAGGCTGACGCTCTATCCACTGAGCCACACCGGCCAGGGCTGCAAATTTTTTTTACCCTCTAGGATTCTTGCAAACTTTATGCAATTTTTTTTTTTCCCTCCAGGATTCTTGCAAACTTCATGCATTTTTTTTTTCTTTTCCCTCTAGGATTCTTGCAAACTTCATGCAATTTTTTTTCCCTCCAGGATTCTTGCAAACTTTATGCAATTTTTTTTTTTCTTTTCCCTCTAGGATTCTTGCAAGCTTCATGCAATTTTTTTTTTATTTTTCCTGTAGGATTCTTGCAAACTTCATGCAATTTTTTCCCCCTTTTCTGTCCTCCCTCACTCACCAGGCCTTTTATTTTTTTTATGTCGGATGCGTGTTGCAGACTCCGAGCTGCTTGCAGGAATTGCTCTTTACAACCCGCAGGCGGAGATGATGAAAGCTGGCGGCTGCTTTCGGCAGGAAAGTGGAAAAAGGAAGGGCGCGCACGTGTCCGCGGAGTGCGCCCTGTCGTTGCTGATTTTTTAACATGAAGTCGCTTCCATATTTTTTATTTATTATTATTATATATTTTTTTAGCTCTACTGTTAGAAGAGCTTTGGACTGTTTAATGCTTTATATTTGGAAACTTTCTGTTTTTTAAATACGTTTTATATTGACTTCAGAGAGGAAGGGAGAAGGAGAAGGAGAGAGAACATCAGTGATGAAAGAGAATCAAGCTGGGCCCTGCATGCACCCTACTGGGGCTCGAACCCACAACCCCGGCATGAGCCCTTGACCGGGAATCGAACCCTGGCCTCCTGGCTCCTAGGCGGGCGCTCACTCACTGAGCCATCCAGGCCCCAGAGCCCGTGGGTTTAAACTTTTAAAGGACTCGGGCATTCTAGCTGGTGTAGCTCAGTGGGTAGAGCGTCGGCCTGCGGAATGAAGGGTCCCGGGTTCGATTCCCGGTCAACCCCCAGTAGGGGGGTGCAGGAGGCGGCCGGTCCATGATTCTCTCTCCTCATGGATGTTTCTCTCTCTCCCTCTCCCTTCCTCTCTGCAATCAATAAAAACGTATTTTTTAAAAATAATAATAAATAAATAAATAAAAGGACTCGGGCATTCATGACCTTTGTGAGAAATTCTACTGGAAGTTTGAGCCAAGGGATCAGAGTTGGGGGGTTATCTGCCTGCGTAGAAACCCTGGCCCAAAACACGTTTTTTTAAAGTTTCTGCGTATTTAACTCTCCCGCTCACAGCAGAATAAGGATCCACAAGGGGGCGCTGTGCCCTGTTCACTGACGGAACGCCCAGGATCCACTAGGGTGCGCTGTGCCGTGTTCACAAACAGAACGCCCAGGATCCACAAGGGGCGCTGTGCTGTTTTCACAGACAGAACGTCCAGGATCCAATAGGGGGCGCTGTGCCGTGTTCACAGACAGAACGCCCAGGATCCACTAGGGGCGCTGTGCTGTTTTCACAGACAGAACGTCCAGGATCCAATAGGGGGCGCTGTGCCGTGTTCACAGACAGAACGCCCAGGATCCACTAGGGGGCGCTGTGCCGTGTTCACAGACAGAACGCCCAGGATCCACTAGGGGGCACAGTGCCGTGTTCACAGACAGAACGCCCAGGATCCACTAGGGGGGCGCTGTGCCGTGTTCACAGACAGAACGCCCAGGATCCACTAGGGGGCGCTGTGCCGTGTTCACAGACAGAACGCCCAGGATCCACTAGGGGGCGCTGTGCCGTGTTCACAGACAGAACGCCCAGGATCCACTAGGGGGCGCTGTGCCGTGTTCACAGACAGAACGCCCAGGATCCACTAGGGGGCACTGTGCCATTTTCACAAACAGAATGCCCAGGATCCACTAGGGGGCGCTGTGCTATGTTCAGAGAGAGAACGCCCAGGATCCACTAGGGGGTGTTGTGCCTCGTTCACAGACAGGATGCCCAGGATCCACTAGGGGGCACAGTGCCTTGTTCACGGACGGAACGCCCAGGATCCACTAGCGGGCGCTGTGCCGTGTTCACAAACAGAAAGCCCAGGGTCCACTAGGGGGCACTGTGCCGTTTTTCACAGACAGAACGCCCAGGGTCCACTAGGGGGCGCTGTGCTATTTTCACAGACAGAACGCCCAGGGTCCACTAGGGGGCGCTGTGCCTTGTTTCACGGACGGAACGCCCAGGTCCACTAGGGGGCGCTGTGCCCTGTTCACAGACGGAACGCCCAGGGTCCACTAGGGGGCGCTGTGGCCTTGTTCACGGACGGAACGCCTAGGGTCCACTAGGGGGCGCTGTGCCCTGTTCACAGACAGGAACGCCCAGGATCCACTAGAGGGCGCTGTGCCATTTTCAAGGACAGAACGCCCGGGATCCACTAGGGGGCGCTGTGCCATTTTCCCAGACGGGACGCCCAGGATCCACTAGGGGGCGCTGTGCCGTTTTCACAGACAGAACGCCCAGGATCCACTAGGGGGCGCTGTGCCGTGTTCACAGACAGAACGTCCAGGGTCCACTAGGGGGCGCTGTGCCGTTTTCCCAGACGGGACGCCCAGGATCCACTAGGGGGCGCTGTGCCCTGTTCACAGACAGAACGTCCAGGGTCCACTAGGGGGCGCTGTGCCGTGTTCACAGACAGAACGGCCAGGATCCACTAGGGGGCGCTGTGCTATTTTCACAAAAAGAACGCCCAGGATCCACTAGGGGTGCTGTGCTATTTTCACAAACAAGAACACCCAGGATCCACTAGGGGGCGCTGTGCCGTGTTCACAAACAGAACGCCCAGGATCCACTAGGGGCGCTGTGCTATTTTCACAAACAGAACTCCCAGGATCCACTAGGGGGCGCTGTGCTATTTTCACAAACAGAACGTCCAGGATCCAATAGGGGGCGCTGTGCCGTGTTCACAAACAGAATGCCCAGGATCCACTAGGGGCGCTGTGCCGTGTTCACAAACAGAATGCCCAGGATCCACTAGGGGGGCTGTGCCGTGTTCACAGACAGAATGCCCAGGATCCACTAGGGGGCGCTGTGCTATTTTCACAGACAGAACGCCCAGGATCCACTAGGGGGCGCTGTGCTATTTTCACAGACAGAACGCCCAGGAAGATCCACTAGGGGGCGCTGTGCTATTTTCACAGACAGAACGCCCAGGATCCACTAGGGGGCGCTGTGCTCAGTTCACAGACAGAACACCCACCCGCCTAATATTCATTTTTGTGCCCAATTAAGGTTTGAAAGGTTTTTTTTTCTTTTCTTTCTTTTTCTTTTCTTTTCTTTCTTTCTTCTTTTTTCTTTCTTTCTTTCTTTTTTTTTTTTATCAAGGGCCAGCGCCTGACCTTCGTGTGGCTTGGAGAACTGGGGAATCACCCAATCGTTTTGGGATCATCGTGTGGTTTTTTGCCTGCAGAAGCCAGACATTTGCAGGATTTGGGGGGCAAATGTTCGTCTCATCCTTGTCTTTCCCTCCCAAGTCGGCGGCTCGACCAGACACGGGTTTTGGCCCAGGCTTTGAGGGCGGAATTCAACCAGGCCTCCCATCCCCAAATTCAGGAAATAAATGAATGCGAAAGTCAGCATTTCTTGCATGAATGACGCTCTGCCCGAAATTGCTCATGTCCCTACGTGCACGCGTAATAAGTATCGTTTTTCATGTTCCCGGGGCCCCTGTGTGGTCCCAGTTGACCGTCTCCCCATAAAAATTTTTCTCCCCGGGTTTGAGGTGGTCTGTTTCCCTCTTCAGACTCCCCAGCAATTACGACCCGTGTGGGATGGATCTACGTCACCTTTGCGATTCCCCGCAACCCTGTTCTGCAAACACAGGCCAACACATGCTAAAAATCAACAGTAAAAACAATAAAAATAATTATTTTGACATAAGAGCAGACATGACTGCTTCGATGCAATCCTCTCTTCTTTAATTTGTTTCCTATTCCTTTTTTTTTTAAAAAAAAAAAAGAAGAATCCTCACCAAGGATATTTTTCCATGGATTTTTTTTTTAATTTTTTTAGGGAGAGGGAAAGACAGACAGAAACATCCACGTGAACAAACTGGCTTTAACACAGACACTCACCTACCACCGGTGTGTGGACGCCCAAGCCCTCTAACCCCTCTTTCACGCTGGAAATTCACCTGAAATGAAGATTTCTGGGAGAAGATGAGTCTCCAAGTGTGTTGTGGGCCCCAGGGATGGGGAGTGGGACCAGGGCAAGCGGCAAAAAAAAAAAACCAGGAGGAAGAAGCTTGGCCTTGTTCTGGCACGCACATCTCGAGGTGAGCCAGAAGGGATCCTGCCAGTAGGGTTTTGCAGGGTGAATAGGAGTTCACCAGGCACCTTTGGGGATGAGAGAGTTCCCAAAGAGGAGGCTGCCTTTGCACACGGCTGGAGGTGTGTGTGGGGGGGCTGCCCTTCTTGGGTAGGAAAGGCCCAGCCTTGCTCTGACAAGCAGATCTCGAGGTGAGCCCTAAGGGATCCTGCCAGTAGGGTTTTGCAGGATGAATAGGAGTTCGCCAGGCTCCCTAAGGGCCGAGAGAGTTCCCAGAGGAAGCTGCCTTTGCACACGGCTGGAGGTGTGTGTGGGGGGGCTGCCCTTCTCGGGTAGGAAAGGCCCAGCCTTGCTCTGACACGCACACATCTCGAGGTGAGCCCAGAGGGATCTGGCCAGTGGGGTTTTTGCGGGGTGAATAGGAGTTCACCAGGCACCCTCAGGGAGGAGAGAGTTCCCAGAAAGGAAGCTGCTTTTGCACACAGCTGCAGGTGTGAGGTACCTTTTGTGGGTGGAGAAGCTCAGGGTGCCGGGAAGAGGACAAGATCTCGAAATGTCAGCATCAAAAAGGCTGGTTTCCATATTTTTTTTCTCTTTTTCCCTAACGTAGCAGGTGCCCCAGGAGCTGGGCCACATCCGACGCTGGCTGTTGTTTCCACGCGTCCTTGGGGGTTTGGAACGGGAGTCAGCCTCTTGGCTCAGGAGCCCTGGCACCTACGTCCATGTACCTTATAGAATTTTACACTTAAATTTCAATTATTTTTTAAGACTCTACTATGCAGTCTGAGGGCTACGTCGTTTCAGCCTGTGAGGGGCTCGTGTTAATATGCTAAGGCCACCGGTGAACCCAGCACCCGTGTAAAAAGTTCGGCTGTGGCTGGGCTGGTGTTGCTCAGTGGTTACCGTCTCGGCCCAGGAACCCAAGGTTCCCGGGTTCGATTCCCCATCAAGGGAGGCAGTAAATCAATGTGTCTTTCTCAGATGAATGTCTCTCTCTCTGTCTGTCTCTCTATCTCCCTCCCTTCCACTCTCTCTAAAATATCAACAGACGTTATAACCGGTTTGGCTCAGCGGATAGAGCATCGGCCTGCGGACTGAAGGGTCCCAGGTTCGAATCTGGTCAAGGGCATGGACCTTGGTTGCGGGCACATCCCCAGTGGCGGGCGTGCAGGAGGCAGCTAATCGATGTTTCTCTCTCATCCATGTTTCTAACTCTCCATCCCTCTCCCTTCCTCTCTAAAAAAATCAATAAAATATATTTTTAAACAACATAAAAAAAATAAAATAAAATATCAACGGAGCCCGGCCAGCGTGAGTCAGTTGGTTGAGCGTCGACCTAGGAACCAGGAGGTCCCAGGTTCGATTCCCGGTCAAGGGCACAGGCCCGGGTTGCGGGCTCGATCCCCAGTGGGGGGCGTGCAGGAGGCAGCCGATCCAGGATTCTCTCTCCTCATGGATGCTTCTCTCTCTCTCCCTTCCTCTCTGAACTCAATAAAAAATATAAAAAGAATAAAAATAAGAATAAAATAAAATTATATATATATATAAATAAATATATAAATATATACTGGTATATATAAAAAGAACATCTTCAGGTGAAGATTAACCAAAAAATAAAATAAAATAAATAAAATAAAATAAAATAAAATAAAATAAAATAAAATAAAATAAGGAAGAGAGGAGGAGAAAGAGAATAGAAATAGAAGAAAGAAAAAATGAAAGAAGAAAGAAAGAAAGAAAGAAAGAAAGAAAGAAAGAAAGAAAGAAAGAAAGAAGAAAAAGATAAAATAGCAGTCTGGCCGCTGCTGGAGAAGGGGGTGGCTTCTCGCATAAACCGTGGGGCCTCAGGTCCTAGGCTTGAGCCGGGGCACCCCGCCCAGGCCTACCCTTGCCACCCGGGCGCCCCCCCAGAAGGACGCCCGCCCCCTCCCCGTTCTGCACTGGCCTCTGAGCTCCTGCCACGAGCTAGGTAGGTGGTTTTTCGCCGTCGGTATGAAGTCACTTCCTACGTGGTGGGCCCTCCCGGCCAAGGAAACTATGGCTTAGCTCCCCCCGGGCCCGTTTCCAAGTCCTTTATGGAAACCTTGTAAATGTTTTTTTAATTAATTGCCCAAACCTATAAGGACTCTATAAATTGGAGAGAGGGAGGGAGGGAGGGAGGAAAGATGGGGGGCTGGGGTCTGAGAGGGCTGGGCCAGGGCAAGAGAGAGAAAGATGAGACAATCGCGATCATTCATGTTCATTCACGTTCATTCAAGGTCATTCACATTCATTCACGTTCATTCAAGGTTGCCCAAGGTCGCCCAAGGTCAGCCACGTCCATCCCAGGGACCCTGGTGGCTTGGGGGTCGGCCAGAGTCACTGTTGATCACACGGACACTTTTATATTTATTTTCCCCCTTTTTCTTTTCTTAAAATCCACATCTGAGGGTATTTTTCTATTGTTTTTTTGGGGGGGGGGGAGGGGGAGAGGGAGAGACACAGAGAGAGACGTCGAGGAGACAGAGACACGTCGACGGGTTGCCTCCTGCACGCGCCCGGACCGGAACCCAAGGGGATGGAGGCTGCACCCCTGGGCATGTGCCCTTGACAGGATTCGAACCCGGACCCGTCCGTCGGCAGGCGGATGCTGTATATCCTCTGAGCCAAATGGGCCCCCAAATGGGTCCTTTTTTCCTTTTGTTTTAAATATGATTTTATGGATTTGAGAGAGAGAGAGAGAGAGACAGAAGCATCCACGATGAGAGAGAATCATGGACCGGCCGCCTCCTGCACCCCCCCCCGACTGGGGATTCGAGCCCCCAACCCGGGCCTGTGCCCTGGACCGGGAATCGAACCTGGGACCCTTCGGTCCGCAGGCCGGCGCTCTATCCACTGAGCCACACCGGCCAGGGATAAAAAGGCGGTGAATGTCCAGGATGCATCAGGAACATTCTAGCAACAAGAATAAGCAAACAACGAACACAGAAAGAAACTCATGGAGACAGAGAACAAATCGCCGGTTGCCTGATCAGAGAGGGGTTTGGGGAACTTGGTTAAAAAAAAAAAAGGTGAAGGGGGCCTGGCCGGTGTGGCTCAGTGGGTTGAGCATCGTCCTAGGAACCTGGAGGCCCCGGGTTCGATTTCCGGCCAAGGGCACAGGCCCGGGTTGCGGGCTCCATCCCCAACCAGTCGGGGCCGTGCGGGAGGCGGCCGATCCGTGATTCTCTCTCTCTCCCTCTCCCGTCCTCTCTGAAATCAAAAAATATATATATTTAAATTCAAAAAAAAAAATTTTTTTTTTAAGGTGAAGGACCCTGGCTGGTGTGGCTCACTGGTTAGAGCGTCCGCCCAGGGGCCTAAAGGTTTGGGGTTTGATTCCTGTCGAGGCCCCGGGACCTGGGAGGCCGGTTCGAACCCTGGCCCCGGTTGGGGCGCGTGCAGGAAGGAACTGATGGATGTCTCTCCTATCTCTCTATCTCTCTATCTCTGTCTGTTCTCTCTCTCTCTCCCTCCCTCCCTGACACTCTGTCTCAAAAAAAAAAAAAAAAAAATCCATGGGAATAAAAATATCCCCGGGGTCAGGATTAGCAAACAGCCAACCCAGACACGGTGAAGGGATTAAGACATACAAATTGCCGGCTATAAAACGGACCCCAGGTAGGTAACCGGGAATAGGGTCCATTAATATTTGCCATAACTGTACGTTCGGTGCCAGGTGCCTGTGAGCCGCATGCGAGGGGGGAAGTGGGGGGGGGGGGGTCCCGTCGGAAGGTTTATAAACGTGTAACCCGCTGAAGCCGTCCACCTGAAGCTCATATAATACCTTTTATGGCACCAACGGGGGGGGGGGAGGCCGGCCCGTAAAACCGTCGGCCGTCATGCAATATCGCGTGTCAGCTGTAACTGAAGAAAAAATTAAAGTGGGAATTGGAAAATTAATAATCCGGCTGGAATATGGGGCGTCATTAGATATTTTTTTTTCCCCCCTCCCCCCCCCCAAAAAAAGACATACGGATACAGCCCTGGCCGGGGTGGCTCAGTGGATAGAGCGTCGGCCTGCAGACGGGAGGGTCCCGGGTTCGATTCCCGGTCAAGGGCAGGTGCCTGGGTTGTTGGGTTCCATTCCAGGTAGGGGGCGTGCAGGAGGCGGCCGGTCCATGATTCTCTGTTATCATTGACTAGAGGCCCGGTGCACGAAATTTGTGCACTTGAAGTGGGGGTGTCCCGTAGCCCAGAATCCGAGAGGGTGCAGGACAGACTGGGGGACCCCACGGGTGCAGGATTAGGGCCAGGGAGGGACGCGGGAGGGAGGGTTCCAGGGCGTGCGCAGCCCGTCTCACTCAGACCAAATCGGACAACCCCAAAAGCAAGCTAACCCACCAGTCAGAACATCTGCCCCCTGGTGGTCAGTGCACGTCATAGCGACTGGTTGACAGGTTCACTGTCTGCCCCCTGGTGGTCAGTGCACGTCATAGCGACTGGTTGACGGGTCCACTGTCTGCCCCCTGGTGGTCAGTGCACGTCATAGCGACTGGTTGACGGATCCACTGTCTGCCCCCTGGTGGTCAGTGCACGTCATAGCGACTGGTCGACCAGTCCACTGTCTGCCCCCTGGTGGTCAGTGCACGTCATAGCGACTGGTTGACAGGTTCACTGTCTGCCCCCTGGTGGTCAGTGCACGTCATAGCGACTGGTTGACGGGTCCACTGTCTGCCCCCTGGTGGTCAGTGCACGTCATAGCGACTGGTTGACGGATCCACTGTCTGCCCCCTGGTGGTCAGTGCACGTCAAAGCGACTGGTCGACCAGTCCACTGTCTGCCCCCTGGTGGTCAGTGCACGTCATAGCGACTGGCCGACCGGTCGGCTGTCTGCCCTCTGGTGGTCAGTGCACGTCATAGCGACTGGTCGACCGGCCGACTGTCTGCCCCCTGGTGGTCAGTGCACGTCACAGCGACTGGTTGACCCGTCGACTGTCTGCCCCCGGTGGTCAGTGCACGTCATAGCGACTGGTCGACCCGTCGACTGTCTGCCCCCTGGTGGTCAGTGCACGTCACAAGCGACTGGTTGACCAGCCGACTGTCTGCCCCCTGGTGGTCAGTGCACGTCAACAGCGACTGGTTGACCGGCCGACTGTCTGCCCCCTGGTGGGCAGTGCACGTCATAGCGACTGGTCGACCGGTTGACTGTCTGCCCCTGGTGGTCAGTGCACGTCATAGCGACTGGTTGACCGGTTGACTGTTCTGCCCCCTGGTGGTCAGTGCGTGTCATAGCGACTGGTTGACCGCCGACTGTCTGCCCCCTGGTGGTCAGTGCACGTCACAGCGACTGGTTGACCGGCCGACTGTCTGCCCCCTGGTGGTCAGTGCACGTCACAGCGACTGGTTGACCGGCCGACTGTCTGCCCCCTGGTGGTCAGGCACGTCCAGCACTGGTCGTCAGTGCACGTCACAGCGACTGGTTGACCGGCCGACTGTCTGCCCCCTGGTGGTCAGTGCACGTCACAGCGACTGGTTGACGCCGACCGTCTGCCCACTGGTGGTCAGTGCACGTCACAGCGACTGGTCGACCCGTCGACTGTCTGCCCCTGGTGGTCAGTGCACGTCATAGCGAGCGGATGAGCGGCCTTAGCATATCATTAGCATATGACGCTTTGATTGGTTGACCAGATGCCCGGACGCTTAGCATATCAGGCTTTTGTTATATAGGATGTTTCTACTCTATCTCTCTCTCTTCTCTCTCGCTCCCTCCCTCCTCCTTTCCTCTCTGAAATCAATAAGAAATATATTTAAAATTAAAAAAAAAAACGTTCAGGAACTTTATTCCCAATATTTTTTACGAGTGGCCTTGGGTTTTGATAAGACCTTACCTCCTCCGTTCCGGACAGGACTCCCATGCAATTTCTTTTTGCTACAGAAACTCGTCCTTGAATTCCAATTTTATTTCGTTTTCGTTTTCCTGTTAATTAGCTCTCGATGCCAAAGCACTGGCCTCCCTGCTCTGGGTTGTTTCCAGGTTCATTTGCATGTTGCCTCAAGGCATCATGGGAGACCCAAGGCTGGTCCTGAGGCTCTGGGGCGGGGGGGACACACCATGCAGATGAGGTGAGACAGGTAATGAGCATCCGGTGCCAAGCCCTCCAGATGCTTAAATATCAGAGGAACTGAGGGTCCTCAGAGGGGATTCTTGGGGGAGAATGAAACCTCCCAATAGCCAATGAGGGTAGGCGCCCCTCGCTGTGGTCAGATCCAGGGAGAGGCTGAAGGTGTCAGGAGGGGCCTGGGAGGGATGCATTCCGGGGCTGGAACCCGTACATCTGGGAATGACAGAACTGGGGGAGCATGTGTAGGATTGGGAACCAGGACATTGGGATTTAAGGGGGGCGGGGGGAGTATAGAGTGAGACGCTGGAGAGCTGGGGTTCACAGGGCTGGAATCCTACAGGGTTGGCATCATGGGTTTGATAACCATGGGGTTGGGGCCCAATAGATAGGGAATCTACAAGGTTGAGAACCATGGGGCTGGAATCTATAGGGTTGGCTCCGTGGGACTGAGTTAATTGGGGGGGGGGCCATGGAGAGGGAATCTGCAGAGCTGGGGTTCATGGGGGTGGAGTCTGTAAGGTCGGACCCATCCACAGGATTGATGTCTGTGGGGCTGGGACCCGTAGGACTGAGATCCAAAGAGTTGGAATCCATAGAGTGGGGACTTGTCAGAGTGGGACTCCTGATGTTGGGGTTCAGGGGCCGGAGTCTTGTCTCTGAACCTGGAGTGTGCTGGATGCACAGGAGGTGCCCAATAAAAGTGCGTTGGAGGGATGGACGGAGGGAGGGAGGGATGGATGGATGGATGGTGGATGAATGGATGGATGGATGGATGGATGGATGGATGGATGGATGGATGGATTGATAGTTGGGTGGATGGATGGATGGAGGGATGAATTGATAGTTTGGGTGGATGGATGGATGGATGGATGGATGGATTGATAGTTGGGTGGATGGATGGATTGATGGATGGATGGATGGATGGGTGGATGGAGGATGGATGATTGATAGTTGGATGTATGGATGGATGGATAGATGGTTGGATGGGAGGATGGATGGATGGATGGATGGATGGATGGATGGATGGAGGGATTGATAGTTGGGTGGATGGATGGATGGATGGATGGGATGGAAGGGATGGGTGGATGGATTGTGGGTCGATAAATGGATGGTGTGATGGATGGATGGACGGACAGTTGGATGGCTGGGTTGATGGCTGGGTGTCAAAATGGTATGGATGGCCCTGGCTGGTTTGGCTCAGTGGATAGAGCATTGGCCTGCAGACTGAAGGGTCCCAAGTTTGATTCTGGTCAAGGGCATATGCCTGGGTTATAGGCTCCATCCCAGTGGGGGGTGGGGGGGGAGGGGTGTGCAAGAGGCGGCCGATCCATGATTCTCTCTCCTCATAGATGTTTTTCTATCTCTCTCTCTCCCTCTCCCTTCCTCTCTGAAATCAATAAAAATCTATGCTATATAATAAAAGGCTAATATGCAAATTGACCAAACGGCGGAACGATTGGTCGCTATGACGTGCCCTGACCACCAGGGGGCAGACGCTTAATGCAGGAGCTGCCCCCTGGTGGTCAGTGCACTCCCACAGGGGGAGTCCCACTCAGCCAGAAGCCGGGCTCACAGCTGGCTGCACTAAGGACCCCTCAGGGGATGTCCGCCTGCCGGCTTAGAAGGCGCAGGCCAGGCTGAGGGACACCCCCCCCCATAGTGCACAAATGTCGTGCACCAGGCCTCTAGTTTTAAATAAATAAACAAGCAAGCAAACAAACAAACAAATAAATCCTGTATAATAAAAGCCTAATATGCTAAGTGTCTGGTCGTCCATTCAACCAATCAAAGCGTAATATGCTAATGATATGCTAAGGCCGCTCAACCGCTGGCTATGACGTGCACTGACCACCAGGGGGCAGACGCTTGGATCGGTAGGTTAGCTTGCTGCTGGGGTCCGGCCGATCGGGACTGATCGAGATGGGCTGGACACGCCCTGGAGCCCTCCCGTGACCCCACTCCCGGGCCAGACCCCACCCGTGCATGAATTTGTGCACCGGGCCTCTAGCAAATAAATAAAAACAAAATAAAACACGTTATACCTGCCCTCACATGCACGGAAGGCAGAAAGGATAGGGGCTTGGCTCTGGGGAGAGAATCAGGTTGATGGCAGCCTGGGTACCGTTTCACTGACTGGGACAAGCTCAGTCATGGCTGGATGAGGACAATTAACCTTTGCCCCTTGGAACGGGGAACCCCCTCGGACCCTTGCCAACGAATGCTTTTGTGTGGCGTGGTTTCTGGGCGGCAAACTGGCGTCCCCCCTCTTCCCTGTGGGTTCCTGGCAATTACACGGACCAGCGGCCAAGGGGGCTGAGGCTGCCCCCAGAGGAGCAAGGAGGACTTGGGTGGTGGGGGTGTCAGAGTGTCTGCAGGGCCACTGCGTGTGTCAGAGTGTCTGCAGGGCCACTGCCGTGTCTGTCACCGGCTGGATGAGACAGCCCGCCCCCCCCCATCCCCCCCCTCTTCCCGGCTGGGTTAACGAGGCAGGAAGCTAACGTGACAAGGAGACACACATGCTCGCAGACAGCAGGCCGGCGATGTCCGTCTTGCAAAAGTCAAGACAACATAAATTGACCTTCGCGTGGAGACGGATGGTCTGAGCCCGGCATCTTCAACTGCGGGGAATTCTTTCCTTTTTTTTTATTTTAAAATTTATTTAAAAAAAAAAAAAATACGCCTGTGCAATGCACGATGAGGGCTTCCGTGGAAAAAAAAATCGCAACCCGGATGCCTCATTATTTTGTCGTCTGTGTCATGTCATGTGTCCAAGGATGGGGTCTTGAGTACGGGGGGGGGGGGGGGAGCGGGCAGAGGACTGTCACACTGTGGGGTATTGTCACCCCAATGTTTATAGATACATAGATAGATAGATAGATAGATAGATAGATAGATAGATAGAGATAGAGATAGAGATAGATAGAGATAGAGATAGATGATGAGATAGAGATAGAGATAGATAGAGATAGAGATAGAGATAGAGATAGAGATAGAGATAGAGATAGATAGAGAGATAGAGATAGAGATAGAGATAGAGAGAGATAGAGATAGAGATAGAGATAGAGATAGAGATAGAGATAGGATAGATAGAGATAGAGATACGATAGAGATATGATAGTAGATCTAGCTCTGCTCTCGCTATAGATCTGGATCTCGATATCGCTAATCTAGCTATCGGCTATCGCTCGATAGCTAGCTATCGCTTCGCTTCTCTCGCTCTAGCTCTCGCTTCTCAGCTCTCGATCTCGCTATCGATATCGCTATAGCTATAGCGCTCGATCTGCTCTCGCTCTCGCTCTCGCTACCTATGCTCTCAGCTCTCGCTCTCGCTAGCGCTTCGATGTCGCTTCGGCTCTCGCTCTCGCTCTCGCTTCTCCGCTCTCGCCTCTAGCGTCTCGCTCTCGCTCTCGATCTCCTGCCTGCTTTCCCGCGCCCAGGCGAGGCGCGCCTCCTGGGTCAGCTGCCTCCCGCACGCCCCCTACTGGGCATGGAGTCCTCAACCGGGCATGTGCCCTTGACCGGGAATCGAACCCATGACCTCCTGGTTCATGGTTAGAGGGATGCTCAACCACTGAGCCACACTGGCTGGGCTGAAATAGCCATTTTTATGGTACATTTTACAAAGTAACCACCTAAATCAATGCAATTTTTTTAATAAGAGGGAGAGAGAGCAAAAACATCCATGAGGGAGCGAGAGGACTCATGGACCGGCTGCCTCCTGCACGCCCCGCACTGGGGATCAAGCCCGCAACACAGGCATGAGTCCTGACTAGGAATCGAACCCGGTACCTCTTGGTTCCTAGGTCGACGCTCAACCCCTGAGCCACACCGGCCGGGCTGTCACCCCATTCTTAAATCTTAAACTCAGATGCTGGCCCTGATTGGGAAGTGGGGGGGCAGGGGTGCATTCCTCAGAGTTGGATCTCTTTGCACCCCAACAGCTGGGGATGGGTGACGGAAACGCCCGCGTACAGGGCCGGATACATGTCCTGACATCATTTTGTTCCACATGGGAGACTCGGGGATGCGATGGGAGGTTGGGGAGGGGAGGAGAGGGGGGTGGAATCGGGGTGCCTTCCTGGCAGCCTAACGGTTCGAAATGCCAGGTTGTCAGGCGGATCAGGAGAGAGCAAACCAGAGATAAAGGCGCTATTTTTTTTTTTATTTGTATTTTTTGGTGGAAAGCTTCCCTCCCCTTTTCTCCCCCTCCCTACCCTCATCCCTCCCCTGCCCCCCCCCCCCACAACAGTCAATTAAAACAATACAGCGATGGGTGACATCTGGAGTATTATGGGTGATCAAAGGGCCCAAATGCCCATACAGCGCAGTGACATGAAAAAACAGCGGAAGCGGAACAGGTCAGGTAATTATGAGCAAATTCTATGATTGTATCTGTTGCGATTGCTTATCCTGTCCCCGTTATCACAAGCCCATCAAAGGGCTCCGGTGGCGGCAGGCGGCCGTGGCTGCCTCCTCCGGGATTTTCGGTTTCCTGGGGAGGGGGGGGAGGGTTCGCCCGGGTGACATTTCCGCGTCGCCTGATACAGACGGCTTCTCGGGAAGCCGCTGAATGAATTCAATTTGACATTAAATGGGTGACACGCTTTTACCGGCTTGTTTAAATCTATATACTTTTTAATTGCAACTGGGAATAGCTCGCGGAGCCGCGCCGCCAAGCAAGGGCACACGCGCGGGAGCGCTCCCCAACCGCTCCAGGGAAGCAGGGGTGGCCCTGCAGACACCGGGCTGCACACACACACACACACACACACACACCACCACCAACACACACACCCACGTAGGGGAAGCTGTGGCCCTGCAGACACCAGGCTCACACACACCACACACACACACACACACACCCCACACCACACGTAGGGGAAGCTGTGGCCCTGCAGACTCCAGGCTCCACACATACACACACACAACACGTAGGGGAAGCTGTGGCCCTGCAGACACCAGGCTCACACACACACACACACACACACACACACACACAACACGTTGGGAAGCTGTGGCCCTGCAGACACCAGGCTCACACCACACACACACACACACACACACACACACACACATAGGGGAAGCTGTGGCCCTGCAGACACCAAGGCTCACACACACACACACACCACACACACACACGTAGGGGAAGCTGTGGCCCTGCAGACACCAGGCTCACACACCACACACACACACACACACACACCACACACACACACCGTAGGGGAAGCTGTGGCCCTGCAGACACCAGGCTCACACACCCACACACACACACACCACGCAACACACACACACACGTAGGGGACGCTGTGGCCCTGCAGACCACCAGGCTCACACCCACACACACGCACACCACACACACGTAGGGGAAGCTGTGGCCCTGCAGACACCAGGCTCACACACACACACCACCACACACACCACACACACATAGGGGAAGCTGTGGCCCTGCAGGACACCAGGCTCACACACCACACACACACCAACACCACACACGTATGGGGAAGCTGTGGCCCTGCAGACACCAGGCTCACCCACACAACACACACACACACACACGCACACACACACACACGTAGGGGAGGAAGCTGTGGCCCTGCAGACCACCAGGCTCACACACACACCACACACACACACACACACACACCCACACACACACGTAGGGGAAGCTGTGGCCCTGCAGACACCAGGCTCACACACACACACACACACCACACACACACACCCACACAACACACACTAGGGGAAGCTGTGGCCCTGCAGACACCAGGCTCTCACACAGACACACACACA
>NW_023416358.1:412500-440000 GCF_014108235.1 Myotis myotis
TGGATGGAGAAGGACCATGACATTCACCTGGGCCAGGTATGGATGGGGAAGGGCCCATGATGCTCACCTGGGCCACGTGTGGGTGGGGAAGGGCCCATGATGCTCACCTAAGCTAGATTTAGATAGAGCAATGCCCATGACCTATGACTCCGACCTGGGCCAGGTGTCAATGAAGAAAGACCATGACGCCCACCTGGGCCAGGTGCAGATGGAGGACGGTCTATTCCCCAAGACAATCACCTGGGTCAGGGGAGGGTGACCTGCTGGAGCAGGTGACTTCTAGGCTGGCCAGTGACTTGTGGACACAAACAAGGAAAGCACAGCATCTAAAGGGAGCCCCGCCTTAGCTGGTGTGGCTCAGTGGGTAGAGCATTGACCTGCGGACAGGAGGGTCCTGGGTTCGATTCCCGGTCAAGGGCCCATGCCCGGGTTGCAGGCTCGACCCCCAAGTGGGGGGGCGTGCAGGAGGCGGCCGATCCATGGTTCTCTCTCATCCTTCTCTCTCCCTCTCTCCCTTTCTCTCTGAGATCAATCTGTGTATATAAAAGGCTAACATGCCAAAATGTCCCCGCGGGAGTTCGACCGGGAGACCGGGCGTTCGATGGCTTGCTGTGATGTGTGCTGACCACCAGGGGGCGGCGTGGAACGAAGGAAGGCCCCGGCCGGCAGTCGGAACGCCCCCATCTGCCCTGATCGCCAAGCCGTACCCCGTACCTAAGCGCTGGAGGTAACAGGTGGAGTGTCTGTATGGCATGAATTCCGTGCACTGGGCCCCTAGCAAAAAAATATATATATATATTTTAAAATAAGAACATTACCAAAAGCCCTAACCGGTGTGGCTCAGTGGATAGAGCGTTGGCCTGTGGACTGAAGGGTCCCGGGTTCGATTCTCGGTCGAGGGCATGGACCTGGGTTGCGGGCACATCCCCAGTGGGGGGCGTGCAGGAGGCAGCTGATCGATGTTTCTCTCTCATCGATGTTTCTAACTCTCTATCCCTCTCCCTTCCTCTCTGTGAAAAATCAATAAAATATATATATATTTTTTTAAAAAAAGAACATTACCAAAAAAAAAATAGACAAAAGGAAAACACAGAAAACCCAACAGGAAATGGGCAAAGCGTACACAGGACATTCATCGCAAAGGAAGCTGTCGGACGGCCCACCCGCTCATGTGCCCTTGGCCGGGAATCGAACCCGGGACCTCCTGGGTCATCAAGGGTCGACGCCCAACCGCTGAGCCACACCGGCCGGGCCAGTCGCACGGCCCTTTGAAAAGCTGTTTTAATTCTGCTTTTGCTGCTTGTTGGGTAGGAAGGCCCATTTGAGCCTGAGGGTTCCCAGGAGATGGGGGTTTTTTTGCTGTTTTTTTTGTTTTTGGGGGGGTTTTTTTGTTTGTTTTTTTTGTTTCTTGGGGGGGTTTTTTGTGTGTTTTTTTTAAGAAATCCCCTGCTGGACTATAGACAGCAAAATAGCAGTGCCTGTTGCCTGGATTTATCCCCAGCCAAGGCGGCTTGGGTCGCGTTTGCTTGGACCGTGGGTGTTTGAAGGCACCAGCCGGAATCTGTGGAATAAATGAATGGATTTGCATAAGCAGCAACGCCCAGAAAGGCGCAGCCCGCGTCTTCGAAAACAAACAAAAACATGAGCAGCTTCTAGACAACTATTTTCAAACAATGGCCTCACCCCCCCGCCCCCCCAAACACACACACACACCAAGATGTGTCCCCAGAAAACACATTGGATTTTAAAAATATATATATATTTATTGATTTCAGAGAGGAAGGGAGAGAGAGAAATAGAAACATCCATGATGAGAGAGGATCATGGACCGGCCGCCTCCTGCACGCCCCCTGCTGGGAATGGAGCCCGCAACCCGGGCCTGTGCCCTTGAGCGGGATTCGAACCCGGGATCGGTTGGTTCCTGGGTGGATGTTCAACCACTGAGTCACACCGGCCAGGCCCCTTATATATATATATTTTTTTAAATCCTCACCTGAGGGTATATTTCTATTGATTTTGAGAGAAGAGAGAGGAAGGTGGGGAGAGAGAGATGATGATAGAGATAGAGGTAGAGATAGAGATAGAGATAGAGATAGAGATAGAGATAGAGATAGAGATAGAGAGATAGATAGAGAGACAGAGAGAGAGACATAGAGAGAGACATAGAGAGAGAGAGAGAGAAACATCCATCCATTGCCTCCTGCATGCGTCCCGACCGGGGAAATCAAACCCGCAATCCAGGTATCCGCCCCGCCCTGGATTCGAACTCGCAACCTTTTGGTGCAAGGGATGGTCGCCGTCCGATTCCCGGTCACGGGCACAGGCCCGGGTGCGGCCGATCCGTGATTCTCTGTCCTCACGGATGTCTCTCTGTCTCCCCCTCCCTTCCTCTCTGACATCCACAAAAATGCATTTAAAAAAAAAACCCAAAACAAGACAAAATAAAACAACTTCAATGAAGCCGTTACCATTCGCCATCTGCTGAACGTGATGGGATCTCCGTGTGCGACCGAATTCCCAGAGGCAGGAACGGACCCAGGATGTTTCCAAATGAAAAGGCGGGCACACCCCCTACCTGGTACCTTGGCTGCATGTTGGCATTTTTTTGGGGGGGCGGGGGGTGGAGGCCAGCCCCCCCCCCAAGAGAGGGGAGGGGGAGGAGGAGGCATTGGGGAGGGGGGGGGGTGCTTGTTCCTGGGGAGCCTGATGAGGTCTCATTATTTCTGGCCGGCGCATTCCTGTCTGGGCCCCGGCATAATCAAAGCCTGGGGGTACGTATTAATTACCCCTTTGAATACTGATGAAATTTCTAAAAAGCTCTCCTTGCGGCTCCCCTGTCCCCCCTCCCCCTCCCTCTCCCCCTCCGTCCCCGAGCTGTACACTCAAAAAATGCTTAAAATAATAATTTAATGGATGTATGTTTTGCTGCAATAAAAAATATAACTTTACGAAACAATTTGTAATTTTTTTAAAAAATAAAAAGGCAGACAAGAATCAAGGCAGGCAGAGCTGGCAGGCGGACAGGGTGGGGTGCTGGGAGGGGGGAGACGCACACGTGTGTTTGTGCGTCTGTTTGTTCGGGGATATTTCGATTTAGCAGATGCGGAGAGAGACAGGGAGGGAGGGAGTCGGGGTCCCCCTCCAGCCCCTGCCCCGGGCGGCACCCCCAAAAGCAAACACGCCCCAGGCCAGCGAACTGGGGTGAGCAGGGAGCAGTGGGGGGGTGTCTCTATAACTAAAAGCCTTCGGGGGTGTCTTTCGGTCGTGCTGATGACGAAAACGGGGGAATGCGGGCGGGCAACAGGTAGGAATGAGGGCCCCGCAGACACCCCGCCTGCGACCTGTGACCTCCGGCGTCAGGAGTGAGGGCCCCGCAGACACCCCGCCTGTTGTGCTGGGCTGCATATCTGGAGCTTCGGCCAGACGGGGCGCGCTGGGCTGTCTGTTCCTAAAACACACAGATAGGAAGGCACTGACATCAGGCCAGGCCCTGAGATACGGTCGCATGGCCCCTTCCCAGCACGCAGGCCGTCTTTCTCCGAACGCCCGGGAGTCTCATTCCAAATTTGGGAGACAAAGGACTGGAGAAAGTATAAATAAAGAGAGTTCCCGCCATCTTGGGGGGCCCAGAATTTGAAAGACACATTATTCTCTGGGCGTCCACAGAATTTAATAATAAAAAGTAACTCTGGCGGTCAGCGCTGCAGTTCAGCCTCTGCGTCGGCAGGGTGCTGTACCGGTAGTCAGCTGGCCAGCTTCATAAAGGCTCTTAAACTTAACTTCTCAGTCGGTGGTCTATCGCGCTGCGTGAACCCATGACACTGTGACCGCCAGCATCAGGAGTGAGAGCCCCACAGACACTCCCACCTGTGACCTCCAGCCACACGGACACTCACCTGTGACCTCCAGCCTCACACACACTCACCTGTGACCTCCAGCCTCACGGACACTCACCTGTGACCTCCAGCCTCACACACACTCACCTGTGACCTCCAGCCTCACACACACTCACCTGTGACCTCCAGCCTCACGGACACTCACCTGTGACCTCCAGCCACACGGACACTCACCTGTGACCTCCAGCCTCACGGACACTCACCTGTGACCTCCAGCCACACGGACACTCACCTGTGACCTCCAGCCACACGGACACTCACCTGTGACCTCCAGCCACACGGACACTCACCTGTGACCTCCAGCCACACGGACACTCACCTGTGACCTCCAGCCACACGGACACTCACCTGTGACCTCC
The DNA here is from genome assembly GCF_014108235.1 of Myotis myotis. Taxonomy (NCBI): domain Eukaryota; kingdom Metazoa; phylum Chordata; class Mammalia; order Chiroptera; family Vespertilionidae; genus Myotis; species Myotis myotis. The sequence continues at coordinate 416,756 of NW_023416358.1, forward strand.
AGCCACACGGACACTCACCTGTGACCTCCAGCCACACGGACACTCACCTGTGACCTCCAGCCTCACGGACACTCACCTGTGACCTCCAGCCACACGGACACTCACCTGTGACCTCCAGCCACACGGACACTCACCTGTGACCTCCAGCCACACGGACACTCACCTGTGACCTCCAGCCACACGGACACTCACCTGTGACCTCCAGCCACACGGACACTCACCTGTGACCTCCAGCCACACGGACACTCACCTGTGACCTCCAGCCTCACGGACACTCACCTGTGACCTCCAGCCTCACGGACACTCACCTGTGACCTCCAGCCTCACGGACACTCCGACCTGTGACCTCCAGCCTCGCACACACTCACCTGTGATCTCCAGCCACACACACACACACCTGTGACCTCCAGCCACACGGACACTCACCTGTGACCTCCAGCCCCACGGACACTCACCTGTGACCTCCAGCTTCAGGAGTAAGAGCCCTGCAGACACTCCCACCTGTGACCTCCAGCCTCACGGACACTCACCTGTGCCCTCCAGCCTCATGGACACTCACCTGTGACCTCCAGCCTCACGGACACTCACCCGTGACCTCCAGCTTCAGGAGTGAGAGCCCCGCAGACACTCCGACCTGTGACCTCCAGCCTCACGGACACTCACCTGTGACCTCCAGCCTCACGGACACTCCGACCTGTGACCTCCAGCCACACGGACACTCACCTGTGACCTCCAGCTTCAGGAGTGAGAGCCCCGCAGGCACTCCGACCTGTGACCTCCAGCCTCACGGACACTCACCTGTGACCTCCAGCCTCACGGACACTCCGACCTGTGACCTCCAGCCACACGGACACTCACCTGTGACCTCCAGCCTCACGGACACTCCGACCTGTGACCTCCAGCCACACGGACACTCACCTGTGACCTCCAGCTTCAGGAGTGAGAGCCCCGCAGACACTCCGACCTGTGACCTCCAGCCACACACACTCACCTGTGACCTCCAGCCTCACACACACTCACCTGTGACCTCCAGCCTCACACACACTCACCTGTGACCTCCAGCCTCACACACACTCACCTGTGACCTCCAGCCTCACACACACTCACCTGTGCCCTCCAGCCTCACGGACACTCACCTGTGCCCTCCAGCCTCACGGACACTCACCTGTGCCCTCCAGCCTCACACACACTCACCTGTGACCTCCAGCCTCACACACACTCACCTGTGACCTCCAGATGCCCAAGTGTGTTCCTGGCCATGTTTCCCTCTCTGCTCCCCCCCACCATGGTTTTGGGGTTCTAGAGCCGCCAAACTTGTACAAACTCAGTCAGCAGGCTTTGTAATATTATTTTATTTTATTTTATTTTATTTCACTTTGGTTAATCCATTGATTTTAAATATATATTATTGATTTCAGAGAGGGAGGGAGAGGTAGAGAGAGAGAGGAACATCCATGACGAGAGAGAATCATGGAACAGCTGCCTCCTGCACGCCCCCCACACTGGGGACCAAGCCCACAACCCCGGCCTGTGTCCTTGACCGGGAATCGAACCCTGACCTCCTGGTTCCTTCGGTCGACGCTCGACCCGTGAGCCACGCCAGCCCGACAGAACCATCGCTTTCACACGGATGTCACACGTGCTTTATGCAAAGAAGTTCCACCCCTGTCACCTTCGGAGATGAGACGTTAGAAAAACGACCCCCCCCCCCCCAAGACGGACCCAGGAGGTCTCCCCCTTGCTGCTAAACCGCATCCCAGGTCCATTCTGCAAGATGGCCGCCCCCGGCCTATTCCCCGGACGGCCATCATCGCCCACCTCCCTCCTCCCCGTTGGAGCCGCCGTGTCGACACCCGCCCTGCCGCTCTCTTGAAATGACCACATTTATTTTTATATCCGGCCTTGATTTTAAAAATAAAGAGAGAAAAGGGAAGAGAAAAAAAAATTTGATCGTTCCCTTCCGCGTTGAACTTTTCGGCCTGCGGCAAATTGGAACAGCTGAGCGAGGAGCCCCTAAAAATAGGGCTCGTTCCCTCTCTCTCTCTCTCTCCCGCCAAATTGCTGACATGACGCTCTCTCCCCCGGGTTCTTGCAGATATAATTAAAAGGACAGGCAGCCGCGGGTCTTTGACTCGCCTAAATAGCTATCAAGTTAACTTAAACTTTCTCCGCGCTCCGGGAAGCTGGCGGGCACGGACAGCTCGCTGCCTCCTGCCAGGAACGCGTGTCACCCGGTTCCGATGATGATGGGTGGGGAGAGGGAGGGTGCTCTCAGAATGACACCCGTGAAATCGTCTGCCAGGCCCGGCCGGGGTGGCTCAGGGGTTGAGCCTCGAGGTCCGGGTTGAACCAGGAGGTCAGGGTTCGATTCCCAGTCAAGGGCACAGGTCCGGGTTGGGGGCTCCGTCCCCAGTCGGGGGCATGCAGGAGGCGGCCGGTCCGTGATTCTGTCTCATCATCGATGTTTCTATGTCTCTCTCTCTCTCCCTCTCCTTTCCTCTCTGACATAAAATATATATGTATTCATTTCAAAATAATCCTATAGAATAAAAGGGTGATATGCAAATTGACCATAACAGCAGAACGACTGGGAATGACTGGTCGCTGTGACACACACTGACCACCGGGGGGCAGACGCTCAATGCAGGAGCTGCCCCCTGGTGGTCAGGGCGCTCCCACATGGGGGAGCTCTGCTCAGCCACAAGCCAGGCTGATGGCTGCCAGTACAGCGGTGGTGGGGGGGGGCCTCTCCTGCCTCCTCAGCAGCGCTAAGGATGTCCAACTGCAGCTTAGGCCTGGTCCCTGCTGGCAAGTGGACATCCCCCGAGGGCTCCTGGGCTGCCAGAGGGATGTCTGACTGCCGGCTTGGGCCCAATCTCCCAGGGAGCGGGCCTAAGCCAGCAGGTGGACATCCCCCGAGGGTTGCCGGGCTGCCAGAGGGATGTCTGACTGCCGGCTTGGGCCCAATCTCCCAGGGAGCGGGCCTAAGCCAGCAGGTGGACATCCCCCTAGGGCTCCCGGGCTGCCAGAGGGATGTCTGACTGCCGGCTTGGGCCCAATCTCCCAGGGAGCGGGCCTAAGCCAGCAGGTGGACATCCCCCGAGGGTTGCCGGGCTGCCAGAGGGATGTCTGGCTGCCAGCGTAGGCCCAATCCCCCAGGGAGGAGGTCTAAGCCAGCAGGTGGACATCCCCCGAGGGCTGCCGGGATGACAGAGGGATGTCTGGCTGCCAGCTTAGGCCCGATCCCCCAGGGAGGAGGCCTAAGCCAGCAGGTGGACATCCCCCAAGGGCTCCCAGACTGCCAGAGGGATGTCTGACTGCCGGCTTAGGCCCAATCACCCAGGGAGGAGGTCTAAGCCAGCAGGTGGACATCCCCCGAGGGGTCCCCGGCTGCCAGAGGGATGTCTGACTGCCAGCTTAGGCCCAATCCCCCAGGGAGCAGGCCTAAGCCAGCAGGTGGACATCCCCCGAGGGGTCCCCGGCTGCCAGAGGGATGTCTGACTGCCAGCTTAGGCCCAGTCGCCCAGGGAGCAGGCCTAAGCCAGCAGGTGGTCATCCCCCGAGGGGTCCCAGACTGAGAGAGGGCACAGGCAGGGCTGAGGGACCCCCCCGAGTGCACAAATTTTTGTGCACCAGGCCTCTAGTCTATAATAACAAAAGCATAATATGCTAATTAGACCAGACGTCCTTCTGGACAACCTTCCGGACGAATCCAGGGCTGTGAGGGAAGCTGGTGCCGGCCACCCAGGGAAGGAAGGCCTAGTCTTGCACGAATTTCATGCACCGGGCCTCTAGTTAAATAAAATAAAATATTCTTTCCAGGAGGGGACCCATGGGGGCAGGGGGAAGGAGGAAGGACATATGTAATATGTGAGAGAAACACATCGATTGCTTGCTATCCACACGTGTCCTGACCAGGGCCCAGGCCAGGGAGGAGCCTGCAACAGAGGTCTACCTGCCTCATTTTTTTTAAAAAAATATATATTTGTATTCATTTCAGAGTTGGAAGGAAGAGGGAGAGAGAGAGAGAGAAAAACATCCATGATGAGAGAGACTCATGGATCCACCGCCTCCTGAACGCCCCCGACTGGGGATGGAGCCCGCAACTCGGGCCTGTGCCCTTGACCGGGAATCGAACCCGGGACCTCCTGGTTCCTAGGTCGACGCTCAACCACTGAGCCACGCTGGCTGGTCAGACCCTGGAGTCTTGACCGTGGGTCTCGGCCGTCTGATGGCCCTGAGTACTTAAATTAGATATTAGATAATAAAAATAAACATTTCCCCCTTTCTAACTCCTTTGTAAGCATCTCGAACCCAGGACCCCTGAGTCCGCAGGCTGACGCTCTACCCACTGAGCCAAGCCAGCCAGGGTTTGGCTTTTTTTTATTTTTTCTCTTTTATGGACCCTAATTGTGGCCTTTTTATCCCTCCGGCCTGTGAGAATGAGACCATCTGCTATGATTTTTCTTGCTTTCCATTTTTTTAAAAATTTTTTTTTTTCTTTTCGCTTAATAACTTTTTATTCTCGGATTTCGTCGGCTGCCTCGATAAAAGCTCCCCTGTTTTATGCGTCCGTTTTTATAACTTCCCTTCCCGGTGGCTCTCAGCAGACTCATGAGGGGGTTTTTTTGGGGTGTTTTTTTTTGTTTTGTTTTTTACTTTTTTTTTTTTCCTTTTGTACTTTTCTTCTGCTTCGTCTTGCTTTTCTCTTGACTCCCTTTTATTTTTGCAGCAAAACATAAGACCAATGAGATTTTGTAAGCTGGTAGAATGAGGTGTTTGTTCTCTTTCTCTCTCTCTCCCCCCCCCTTTATTCTTTCTTTGGGTCCATTTATCCACAGGAAGTTCTGTGGGGGGTATTTTTATTGTGTGGGGGAGGGGTGAGCCGTAGAGGAGGGCATGAGAGGGGAGTTGAGCCCTGGCCGGTGTGGCTCAGTGGATAGAGCGCCGGCCTGCGGACTGAGGGGTCCCGGGTTCGAATCCAGATGCGGGCACAGGCCCGGGTGGTGGACACGATCCCCAGTCGGGGGCGTGCAGGAGGCGGCCGGTCCATGATTCTCTCTCCTCATGGATGATTCTATGTCTCTCTCTCCCTCTCCTTTCCTCTCTGAAATCAATTTTAAAAATCTATTAAAAAAGAAAGAAAGAGAAATAGAGGGACATATATAGTACTTTCAACAATAAGAATTTTTTAATTAATAATATGTAGATAAATATGTTGTTTTTTTTAATTTCAGAGAGGAAGGCGATGGAGACAGAGGGAGACCGGGAATCGAACCCGGGACCTCCTGGTTCCTAGGTCGATGCTCAACCACTGAGCCACACCGGCCGGGCTGACGATCAAAATCTAATAGGTTCCGGTTGGTTTCCCGTATTAATTGATTTTGCATACACACTCTCAGACCTTTTGCAAAACTGAGTGCCTGGAGGGTTTTGAAGAGGGGGGACAGGGAAATGCCTTCACGTTAGTGTTATTTTAGTTTATAGTTTATTTCTTTTATTTTAATTTATTATTTATTTTTATTTATTTATATTATAATTTTATTTATATTTTATTTATTTTATGTTTATTTTATTTTTTATTTTATTTTATTATTTATTTTATTTATTTGTTTTTAAGTTATTTTATTTAATTAATTAATTTTATTTTATTTATTTATTATTTTTTATTTTTATTATTTTATTTTACTTTATTTTATATTTTATTTCATTATTTTATTCTATTTTATTTATTATTTTATTTTATTCTATTTTATTTTATTTTATTCTATTCTATTCTATTTATTTTATTATTTTATTTTATTTCATTATTTTATTTTATTTTATTCTATTTTATTCTATATTATTCTATTTTATTCTATTCTATTCTATTCTATTCTATTCTATTCTATTTTATTCTATTCTATTTATTTTATTTTATTTTATTTATTTTATTTTATTCTATTCTATTCTATTCTATTCTATTCTATTCTATTCTATTTACTTTATTTTATTGTTTTATTTTATTTTATTTTATTTATTTCGCTGGGAGACCAGGAAGCCCTTGGCCTGGTCCAGGCAGAGTCGGTCTCCGCATGTGTGTTCGTCCGGTGCCCTCTGCTGGTGGGCGGCGGGAGTGCCTCTCTCAGGACTTCCTCCCCGAGTTTCTCAAAGTTTTGCCAAAAGGCACTCACACCCTTAGGAGACTGGCCTGTGTGGCTATTTTTTCCCCCAAAACCCACTTTGGAATCATGAGTTTTCCTGATGCCCCCAACGGGCACCCAAATCCCGCCCAGAATTTGCGTAGAATTTGGGGGGAGGGTCCGAGAATCGCACCCCTGTGTGATCCGTAGCAGGCTGGCCAGTGTGGCTCAGTGGTTAGCGTCGGCCTAGGCACCAGGAGGTCACGGTGCGATGGGGGGGGGGGGGGGCGGGGCGTGCAGGAGGCGGCCGACCCCCGATTCTCTCTCCTCATGGATGTTTCTCTCCCTCCCTCCTCTCTCTGAAATCAGTAAAAAATATATATATTTTTTTACAAAAAACCTCTCTGAAATCATTAGAAAATACATTTTTTAACAAAAAATCTCTAAAGTCAGAAAAAAATATATATATATATTTTTTTTACAAAAAAAATCTCTCTGAAATCAGTAAAAATATATCGTTTTTAACAAAAACATCTCTCTGTAATCAGTAAAATATATATATATATTTACAAAAAAATCTCTGAAATCAGTAAAAAAATATATATATTTTTTTTACAAAATATCTCCCTGCAATCAGTAAAATATATATATTTACAAAAAAATCTCTCGGAAATCAGTAAAAATATATATTTTTTATTTTACAAAAAAATCTCTCTGAAATCAGTAAAAATATATATTTTTCTCTTTATCAAAAAACCTGATGCATGACGCAGACACGAGTTGCATAAAAGCACCCTCTCTGCAGGCCTGGGAAGGTGCCCACCCCACTATTTTTTGGGGGGGGGGGCGACCAGGCTCACGCTCCCCCCATCTTTCTTGCGTCTGGCTTTGCTTTGGGGCGCGGTGATCTATGCGCCCGTTTTATTCCTTCGCCTCTTTCAACCGATTAAATTGCCTCGGCTCCTAATGGGACCCAGAGCCGGGCGGGCGGGCCTTTCTCCGGCCCCGTTCGTATCTGCGGGTGCAGCCCGAGGCCTGATGAGGTGCTAATACGTTGCAGTCCGGGCAGAAAAAAAACCAGGAAAAAAACAGAAAAAAAAACAGAAAAAAAAAACCAGAAAAAAAAACAGGAAAAAAACAGGAAAAAAAAAACAGGAAAAAAACAGAAAAAAAAAACAGAAAAAAAAAAAAAAAAACAGAAAAAAAAAACACAAAAAAAAAAAAAAAAAAAAAAAAAAAAACAGAAAAAAAAAAACAGAAAAAAACAGAAAAAAAAAAAAAACAGAAAAAAAAAACAGAAAAAAAAAAAACAGGAAAAAAACAGAAAAGAAAAAAAAAAACAGAAAAAAACAGAAAATAACCTTGGAAGTTTCTAGAATCGACAGGCCCTATTCCAGGGCACATTCATCTTGGGCTGGCTTGGAAGGTCTGGGGGTTCCAGGCGTGGGGGGAGCCACAGCCTTTGAATATCTGAGGGCCCCCCCATTAGGCCAACGGCGGCTCGAGAGCCACGTGCGGCTCTTTGGCCCCTGGAGTGTGGCTCTTCCGAAGCCGGGGGTGCGGCTGGGCAACCTTTGGGTGAGTGCGTTGCCCCAAACCAGCAAAATCTCCGACTCAAAATTCTTCTGCGTGCCAACCCTAATTTTTTTTTAAAAATATATATATTTTATTTATTTTTTTTTTTTTTTACGGAAAAGAAGGGAGAGAGATAGTTAGAAACATCGATCAGCTGCCTCCTGCACGCCCCCTACTGGGGATGTGCCCGCCACCCAGGTCCGTGCCCTCGACCGGGAATCGAACCCGGGACCCTTGAGTCCGCCAGCCGACGCTCTACCCGCTGAGCCACACCGGCCAGGGCCATAAAGATTTTTTAAAATAAAAACTGCTTTGATGCTACGCTGGCCGGAAAGGCCCTTGTCCGCCTCTGTGCCGCTCGGAGCTGGTGCCGCCGCCTCCAGGGAGCCCTCCTGGCTTGGACGGGGGCACGGAGAGGTCACCGGGGCAGCGGGCAGCGTGGGGTCAGTGTCCGCCTGGGACATGGAGGCCCCCCTCCCTACCCACCCCTCCTCTCTCTCTCTATCTCTCTCTCTCTCTCTCTCTCTCTCTATTTCTCTCTCTAATTTCATTCTCTGTCGGACAAGCTGCCTCATTCTCAACCATTGGGTCCCGAGGAAAGTTCATTTGAAACAGAAAATATTCCTTCTTGTGGCAGAAAAGAGGCCATGCATTTTGGGGGGGACAGAGGGATCACCCCAGAACCCTCCTGGGGGGTATGGGGGGGGAGGCAGCGTGGTTTTGGGGGCAAACTCTCAGATTTTCTCACTTCAATGTCACTGGGAGGAGGCGGCTTTGAGAAGCCGTGGACACGGCTGCCCCCTCGTGGCGCTTCGGGGAATTGCTGCCCAAGTGTCACCGAGTCTGCCGGCTGCTAGCCAAGCGGTTCTCAACCTGGGGGGTCGCGACCCCGCTGGGGGATCGAACGGCCCAAGACCATCGGAAAACACATCGATCACGACATATTGTTTTTGTGATTGATCCCTAGGCTTTCCTGATGTTCGATTGGTAACCAGGACACTGGGGGTTGTCACAGCAGGAGGGGCTGTATTAGGGGGTCGCGGAGTTAGGAAGGTTGAGAACCGCCGTTTCGTGTCGTCTCTGTGGGTAAAGGTGGCGTGCGATGCGCCTATAAATGTGTCAGTGGTAAGATGTCGCCATAAGTGAGGTTGCCACAATATAATAGGTTTAAAATTTATAGTTTTTAATTGATTTCAGAGAGGAAGGGAGAGGGAGAGAGAAATATCGATGATGATGAGAGAGAATCATGGACCGGCCGCCTCCTGCACGCCCCCCATTGGGGATGGAGCCCGCAACCCGGGCCTGTGCCCTTGACCGGGATTCGAACTCGGGACCCTTGAGTCCGCAGGCCGACGCTCTACCCACTGAGCCACACCAGCTGGGGCTAATTTATTATTTTTTTATTTTCTTTTTTTAATATATTTTATTGATTTTTGACAGAGAGGAAGTGAGAGGGAGAGAGAGTTAGAAACATCGATCAGCTGCCTCCTGCACGCCCCCTACTGGGGATGTGCCCGCCACCCAGGTCCGTGCCCTCGACCGGGAATCGAACCCGGGACCCTTGAGTCCGCCAGCCGACGCTCTACCCGCTGAGCCACACCGGCCAGGGCCATAAAGATTTTTTAAAATAAAAACTGCTTTGATGCTACGCTGGCCGGAAAGGCCCTTGTCCGCCTCTGTGCCGCTCGGAGCTGGTGCCGCCGCCTCCAGGGAGCCCTCCTGGCTTGGACGGGGGCACGGAGAGGTCACCGGGGCAGCGGGCAGCGTGGGGTCAGTGTCCGCCTGGGACATGGAGGCCCCCCTCCCTACCCCCCCTCCTCTCTCTCTCTCTCTCTCTCTCTCTCTCTCTCTCTCTCTCTCTATTTCTCTCTCTAATTTCATTCTCTGTCGGACAAGCTGCCTCATTCTCAACCATTGGGTCCCGAGGAAAGTTCATTTGAAACAGAAAATATTCCTTCTTGTGGCAGAAAAGAGGCCATGCATTTTGGGGGGGGACAGAGGGATCACCCCAGAACCCTCCTGGGGGGCATGGGGGGGGGAAGGCAGCGTGGTTTTGGGGGCAAACTCTCAGATTTTCTTACTTCAATGTCACTGGGAGGAGGCGGCTTTGAGAAGCCGTGGACACGGCTGCCCCCTCGTGGCGCTTCGGGGAATTGCTGCCCAAGTCACCGAGTCTGCCGGCTGCTAGCCAAGCGGTTCTCAACCTGGGGGGTCGCGACCCCGCTGGCGATCGAACGGCCCAAGACCATCGGAAAACACATCGATCACGACATATTGTTTTTGTGATTGATCCCTAGGCTTTCCTGATGTTCGATTGGTAACCAGGACACTGGGGGTCGTCACAGCAGGAGGGGCTGTATTAGGGGGTCGCGGAGTTAGGAAGGTTGAGAACCGCCGTTTCGTGTCGTCTCTGTGGGTAAAGGTGGCGTGCGATGCGCCTATAAATGTGTCAGTGGTAAGATGTCGCCATAAGTGAGGTTGCCACAATATAATAGGTTTAAAAATTTATAGTTTTTAATTGATTTCAGAGAGGAAGGGAGAGGGAGAGAGAAATATCGATGATGATGAGAGAGAATCATGGACCGGCCGCCTCCTGCACGCCCCCCATTGGGGATGGAGCCCGCAACCCGGGCCTGTGCCCTTGACCGGGATTCGAACTCGGGACCCTTGAGTCCGCAGGCCGACGCTCTACCCACTGAGCCACACCAGCTGGGGCTAATTTATTATTTTTTTATTTTCTTTTTTTAAATATATTTTATTGATTTTTGACAGAGAGGAAGTGAGAGGGAGAGAGAGTTAGAAACATCGATCAGCTGCCTCTTGCACATCCCCCACTGGGGATGCGCCCGCAACCAACGTACATGCCCTGGACCGGGATTCGAACCCGGGACCCTTCAGTCCGCAGGCCGACGCTATATCCGCTGAGCCACACCGGCGGGGGCTGATTTATTATTTTGTAAATGTGTGGGCGAAAAGGGGCAACGTGCTAGACCAGGTCAGGGAAGGCACGTGTGTTGGTTTTTTGCTAACTCAGAGACCTAAAGGGTCTTTGCAAACCCCCAGATCTTTGCAAACCCCCAAAGCTTTGCCAACCCCCAGACCTTTGCAAACCCCCAGATCTTTGTAGACTCCCAAACCTTTGCAAACCCCCAGCCCTTTGTAGACTCCCAAACCTTTGCAAACTCCCAGCCCTTTGCAAACCCCCAAAGCTTTGCCAACCCCCAGACCTTTGCAAACCCCCAGATCTTTGCAAACCCCCAAACCTTTGCAAACCCCCAGCCCTTTGCAAACCCCCAAACCTTTGCAAACCCCCAGCCCACTGCAAACCCCCAGACCTTTGCAAACCCCCAGATCTTTGCAAACCCCCAAACCTTTGCAAATCCCCGGATCTTTGCAAACCCCCAAACTTTTGCAAACCCCCAAACCCTTGCAAGTCAGGTTAGCACGGGGCCCCCTTGCATCCACACTGGGAACTTAGGCTCCATAAATTCCTTTTCCGGGGGGAGGGGAGGGGGGTGTCCCCAGGACTCAGACCAAAGGAAACCCCCGGCCACCCCCTGAGCCACGAGTTCCTGATCCGTGTGTGTGTGTGTGGGGGGGGGGGGTTGGTGGCCCGAAAAGGCGGTGGAAGCCCCCGTGCGATTATCACGGACTTTCATCTCCTGCTGCTTCTCAGAAAAACCCACTTATCTCTCCAAAAAGTCACTTGATTCTGGGTACGTGCCCTTTGCAGACTGGGCGTCCCCAGAAAACCCCCGAATTCAAATAATCGCTTCTGTCAGCTGCTCAGGAGACACGCGCCTCCCCCTCCCCCCAAAAAAATGCGCCCCTTGGTTGGGAGCAGGAATAGATTAGTGGGGGGACCAGCTGTCCAGATAAGAAACGCGGACCCTGCTCTGGGAGCCGCGATGGCGCGGTTCTGATTGAAGACCGGCGCATGCGCACCTGGCCGGGAGGGGCACGGGGGTGGGGTGTGGGGTGGGTGGGGAGTTGGGGCGGGGGGCGCTGGGAGCTCCCCTGGACATGCGTCCCAGCCTCCCCATCCGGGAGCTGCCTGTGGTCATGGAAAGATTAGCAACCTTGTTGCGGGAACCAGAAGTGCAGGCCCTTTGCAAACCCCCAAACCTTTGCAGACCCCCAGATCTTTGCAGACCCCAGACCTTTGCAGGCCCCCAGCCCTTTGCAGACCCCCAGCCCTTTGCAGACCCCTACCCCTTTGCAGACCCCTAACCCTTTGCAGACCCCCAGCCCATTGCAAACCCCTAAATCTTTGCAAACCCCCAGACCTTTGCAGCCCCCCAGCCCTTTGCAGACCCCCAGCCCTTTGCAGACCCCTAACCCTTTGCAGACCCCTAACCCTTTGCAGACCCCCAGCCCATTGCAAACCCCTAAATCTTTGCAAACCCCCAGACCTTTGCAGACCCCCAGCCCTTTGCAAACCCCCAGCCCTTTGCAGACCCCCAGCCCTTTGCAGACCTCCAGCCCTTTGCAAACCCCAGCCCTTTGCAGACCCCCCAGACCTTTGCAAACCCACAGCCCTTTGCAGACCCCCAGCCCTTTGCAGACCCCCAGCCCTTTGCAAACCCCCAGCTCTTTGCAGACCCCCAGACCTTTGCAAACCCCCAGCCCTTTGCAGACCCCCAGCCCTTTGCAAGCCCCCAGCCCTTTGCAAACCCCCAGCTCTTTGCAGACCCCCAGACCTTTGCAAACCCCCAGCCCTTTGCAAATCCCCAGCCCTTTTCAAACCCCAGATCTTTGCAAACCCCCAGCCCTTTGCAGACCCCCAGACCTTTGCAGACCCCCAGCCCTTTGCAAACCCCCAGCCCTTTGCAGACCCCCAGCCCTTTGCAAACCCCCAGCCCTTTGCAGACCCCCAGCCCTTTGCAAACCCCCAGCCCTTTGCAGACCCCCAGACCTTTGCAGACCCCCAGCCCTTTGCAAACCCCCAGCCCTTTGCAGACCCCCAGCCCTTTGCAAACCCCCAGCCCTTTGCAGACCCCCAGACCTTTGCAGACCCCCAGCCCTTTGCAGACCCCCAGCTCTTTGCAAACCCCCAGCTCTTTGCAGACCCCCAGACCTTTGCAAACCCCCAGCCCTTTGCAGACCCCCAGCCCTTTGCAGACCCCCAGCCCTTTGCAAACCCCCAGCCCTTTGCAGACCCCCAGCCCTTTGCAGACCCCCAGACCTTAGCAGACCCCCAGCCCTTTGCAGACCCCCAGCTCTTTGCAAACCCCCAGCTCTTTGCAGACCCACAGACCTTTGCAAACCCCCAGCCCTTTGCAGACCCCCAGCCCTTTGCAAGCCCCCAGCCCTTTGCAAACCCCCAGCTCTTTGCAGACCCCCAGCCCTTTGCAGACCCCCAGCCCTTTGCAGACCCCCAGCCCACATCACCTGTAAACGGCCCACATTGCACACCCATTCCTACCCCTTTGGCCTACTTTCCCGTGCCATCTTCATCTTTGTCCTTTGACCCCATAAAAGCAGCTGGTTTATGGGAGGAAAGGGATGGGCCAGAGACAAACCCGGCCGGTGTTGCTCAGTGGTTGAGCGTCCACCTATGAACCAGGAGGTCAGGGTTCGATTCCCGGTCAAGGACACAGGCCCGGGTTGCAGGCCTCATCCCCGGTAGGGGGCGTGCAGGAGGCAGCCGGTCCCTGATTCTCTCTCATCATGGATGTTCCTCTCTCTCTCCCCCTCTCTCCCTTCCTCTCTCTGAAATCAAGAAAAGTCTCTATATTTTTAAATTTAGCCGAGACACATGAACAGGAAATAAAGTTAAGGTTTTCATGCACGGGCGCGGGGAATTCACACCGACATGCTGAATTCATGCAAATTCCAAAGACGGTGAGGCAACAAGGGCATAGAACAGACTTTTGAGTATATATATATAGGGGGGGGGGGGGCTCAGCTTTGCAAAGGGCTGCACGTTTGCAAAGATCAGGGGGTTTGCAAAGGGCTGGGGGTCTTCAGAGGGCTGGGGGTCTGCAAAGGGCTGGGGGTTTGCAAAGGGCTGGGGGTTTGCAAAGGATTGGGGCTTTGCAAAAATTATATATATTTATTTTTTTGATTGATTCCAGAGAGGAAGGGAGAGAGATAGAGAAACATCCATGATGATGAGAGAGAATCATGGATCGGCTGCCTCCTGCACGCCCCCTGCTGGGGATCCAGCCCACAACCCAGGCCTGTGCCCTTGACCGGGAATCGAACCCGGGACCCTTCAGTCCGCAGGCCGACGCTCTACCCACTGAGCCACACCGGCCAGGGCCAGAACACACCTTGGAGAAAGCAGAACAGGGGGGATGGGTCAGGTAGAGAAGGTCCGCAGGGCGGACGCCCCCAGGGGCCTAACAAGGGACAATTTAAGGGTTGAACCTTGCCCCCCCCTGGGGTGACCATGCCTCCCCTCGCATAACGGGACCCCCGGACCTTCCAGCGCCGGCGAGAGCATCTAGACCTCCGCTGTAAAGGGTGTCCCAAAATTCACGCAAGATTTGAATGTCGCGTGAGCATTAACAACAGAAAATAAAAGCCTAATTTGACTCAGTTGATTGAATCGGATTCTAATATCTGTTGCCCTTGGATGCCAATCCCTTCGATTCGATCAGCATCACCAAGGACCAATGACGGCCCAGGAGCAGGGACAGGAAAGACCAATGAAGACCGCGGCTTTGCGTCTGTGCCAGCAAAGCCGGGGAGGCCATAGACCCTCTGTCCTATTCCATCCATAAACCCTAGACTGTGTCCTTGATGAATCAATAAAAAATTGACAGGTTTTCATGATAAACCTGTGTTTCCTATCAAAATGACTTCTTGCGTGAATTCTGGGACAGCTTATATTCATAGCTCCAGGCCCTGCAAAGCTACAGAACCAGGCGTGGCTGAGCTCAGAGCCAGCTGCAAGGAATCATGGCCCCACGCCCATCCTCTCCTATGGAATAAAGAGGGAATATGCAAATTGACCATCGCGCCATCACAAGATGGCTGTCCACGACCAGGCCAGCGGGGGGGTGTGGGGGGTCAGTGAGGGACGAAAAATGACTGAATGAGCAGGCAGAATGGGGCAATCAGGCCGGCAGGGGAGGGCGGTTAGGGGCGATCAGGCCGGCAGGGGAGGGCAGTTAAGGGCGATCAGGCCGGCAGGGGAGAGCAGTTAGGGGGCGATCAGGCCGGCAGGGGAGGGCAGTGAGGGGCGATCAGGCCGGCAGGCGAGGGCAGTTTAGGGGCGATCAGGCCGGCAGGGGAGGGCAGCGTGGGGCGATCAGGCCGGCAGGGGAGGGCGGTTAGGGGCGACCGGGCCGGCAGGGGAGAGCAGTTAGGGGCGATCAGGCCGCAGGGGAGAGCAGTTAGGGGCGATGGGCCGGCAGGGGAGAGCAGTTAGGGGCGATCAGGCCGGCAGGGGAGGGCGGTTAGGGGCAATCAGGCCGGCAGGGGAGGGCGGTTAGGGGCAATCAGGCCGGCAGGGGAGGGCAGTTAGGGGCGATCAGGCCGGCAGGGGAGGGCAGTTAGGGGCGATCAGGCCGGCAGGGGAGGGCAGTTAGGGGTGACCAGGCTGGCAGGGGAGGGCAGTTAGGGGTGATCAGGCCGGCAGGGGAGAGCAGTTAGGGGCGATCAGGCCGGCAGGGGAGGGCAGTTAGGGGCAATCAGGCCGGCAGGGGAGGGCAGTTAGGGGTGACCAGGCTGGCAGGGGAGGGCGGTTAGGGGAGACCAGGCAAGCAGGCAGGCAGGTGAGCTATTAGGAGCCAGTGGTCCAGGATTGTGAGGGGGACGTCTGACTGCTGGTTTAGGCCCAATCCCCCAGGGCACTGGTCAACAAGCTCATAGGTCAACAGGGGCCAAATATCCACAGGACGACGACTGAAATCTCTTTGGGGAGCAGAATTTTTTAAACTTAAACTATATAGGCAGGTTCATGGTTATTCACTTAATGGGGGTCCTCCTAAGGCTTGGAAGAGCCACACTCAAGGGGCCAAAGAGCCGCCTGTGGCTCGAGAGCCGCAGTTTGCCGTCCACGGCCCCAGGGCATCCCAGATTGGAGAGGGTGCTGACCAGGCTGAAGGGACTCCCCACTGTGTATGAATTTTTGTGCACCGGGCCTCTGGTACTATAATAAAAGCCTAACAAGCTAAGTGTCTGGTGGGCCGGTCGGCTGTTCAACCAATCAAAGCGTAATATGCTAATGAGATGCTAAGGCCGCTCAACTGCTGGCTGTGACATGCACTGACCACCAGGGGGCAGACAGTTGGCGGGTCGACCAATCGCTATGACGTGCACTGACCACCAGGGGGCAGACAGTCGATGGGTCGACCAGTCGCTATGACGTGCACTGACCACCAGGGGCAGACAGTCAACGGGTCGACCAGTCGCTATGACGTGCACTGACCACCAGGGGGCAGATGATCTGACCAGCAGGTGAGCTTGCTGCTGGGGTCCAGCCGATCGGGACTGAGCAAGACGGGCCGGACACGCCCTGGAGCCCTCCCATGTTCCTCCCCGGCCCCCATCGTGCACCCATGGGGCCCTCGGCCTGGCCTGCGCCCTCTCGCCATCCGGGACCCCTTGGGGGATGTCGGAGAGCCGGTTCCGACCCGATCCCGCAGGCCAGGCAGAGGGACCCCATGGGTTCACGATAGACTTACGACCCTTCCCCTCTGAGGCGTGTCCGCAAAGGATGCAGAATTGTTTTTTTAAAAAAACTCCTTCTGCTAAAAAAAAAAAAAATTCCAATTTCCGGCGTGGAGGGCTCAGACCACCCAGGTGAGACATCCGGGTGGTTTGCCGAGAAACCCTGGAAAATTCCCTCCTTTACACACTTTTATTATTTTTATTTTTTTAAGTCTCCCCGGCCGTCGTAAGGGGAGCAGACGATGGAGAGAGCCGGGCTGCCGGGGAAATAGCACAGAGGGAAATCGCTGGCTCCGTCGTTCATAAAATTTTACTATTCGGGGGGAACGCGTACACAGGGGTCCGGGTTTTTGTTTGTTTTTTTTTTTAGACCGTGAGACGTGTGTGTGTGTGTGTGTGTGTGTGTGTGTAGGGGCCTGGCTTGATTTTGCATCTAAAAACTGTAAAAAAAAAAAAAAAAATGAAAGAAAGAACCCTGGATGGTGTGGCTCAGTGGTTAGAGCGTCGACCTGCAGACTAAAGTGTCCCGGGTTCGAATCCAGTCAAGGGCACAGGCCCGGGTTGCGGGCTCGATCCCCAGTCGGGGGCGTGCAGGAGGCGGCCGGTCCATGATTCTCTCTCATCACGGATGTTTCTCTGTCTCTCCCCATCTTCCTTCCTCTTTGAAATCAATAAAGAAATATTTAAAAAAAAAAAAAAAAAAGATTGATTTCCCCCCCTGGCCGGTGTGGCTCAATGGTTAGAGCGTCGGCCTGCGGACTAAAGGGTCCCGGGTTCGAATCCGGTCAAGGGCACAGGCCCGGGTTGCGGGCTTGACACCCAGTCGGGGGCGTGCAGGAGGCAGCCGGTCCGTGATTCTCTCTCATCATGGATGTTCTCTCTCTCTCCCTCTCCCTTCCTCTCTGACATCAATACAAATATATATATATATATTTTTTTTTTTTTTAAAAAAAAAGCGATTTTGACTTAAGACCGGTTGCCACTCAACCTGAGAGGCTGAGAACGTCTTAAATCCATTCCCCCCCAAACCCCTACCCCCGCACCCCCCAATCTGGCAGGCGTGGGTAACCCTTAAAGATCCATCTTAGGGGAATTTATTTATTTATTTTTTTAATTGAGAAAAAAATGCGGAAACGTGGCAAGCGGGTGTCCCAAAATTCACGCAAGAAGTAATTTTGATAGAAAACACAGGTTTATCATTAAACATTGTAATTTTTTTATTGATTCAAAAAGTACACAGTCTAGGGTTATGGATGGAACAGCACATCGGGTCCATGGCCTCCACGGCTTTGCTGGCACAGATGCACTCTTTTGTTGAAATTTAACAGCCTTTGAACA
The DNA here is from genome assembly GCF_014108235.1 of Myotis myotis. Classification (NCBI taxonomy): domain Eukaryota; kingdom Metazoa; phylum Chordata; class Mammalia; order Chiroptera; family Vespertilionidae; genus Myotis; species Myotis myotis. The sequence goes on from NW_023416358.1 coordinate 434,413, forward strand.
TAGGATATGTATATAGTGTATGTATAAAGCGTGTCCCAAAATTCACGCAAGAAGTAATTTTGATAGAAAGCAGAGGTTTATCATTAAAATTTATAAATTTTTTATAGATTCTTAAAGGACACAGTCTAGGGTTTATGGATGGAATAGGACATCGAGTCCATGGCCTCCACGGCTTTGCTGGCACAGACGCAAAGCCGGGGTCTTCACTGGTCTTCCTTGTCCCAGCTCCTGGGCCATCATTGGTCCTTGGTGATGCTGATCAAATTGAAGGGATTGAGCCCTAACCGGTGTGGCTCAGTGGATAGAGCGGACTGAAGAGTCCCGGGTTCGATTCCGGCTCAGGGCACAACCCACCCTGACATGGGGTCATCGGACGAAGATACTCCCACCCCTTTCTCCTCTTCCTACCAGAAGGCCGTACCCCCAAATTGCAAAACCGACAAAATCCTCAAAATGTGACAAAAAAAAATCACCATTTTGCCTCGACACCCAGGACGGAATAGCGGTTATTTGGCCCTAAAACAGGGTGAGATTATTTCTATTTTCTTCTTCTGTGTCTGCAGGTTCTTAGCTGGTGGGTGGTCTGCCCTGCACAAGGCCTCCCCGTCTGGGGCGATTTCACCCATAAAATGTTTGCTCCCTGATGTTCTGTCCTGAAGGGTTTTTATTGGGGGGAGAAGGGGAAGGGGGTGGACATGAAAATATGGGGGTTTTTTTTGTTCTAATTGCATTTCGCCAATGACCACAACACACACACGGGTTCAAGGTGTGTCAGCGTTTTATTTCCTGCAAACCTGCTGGGAGAAAAAGAAAAAAAAAACCAACTTCTCCATGCACGCAAGCAACCCAGCGAGATCAGAACCATCTAGAAACTTCCTGAACCTTCGAGAGACCAGGCAGATAAACCCACACATGCTCTCCTCTATCTACGGGGACATCAGCGCTCTGTCCCGGCCTCACCATAGTTCGTGTGATAAACCCTTTCTTTCTTCTCTTTATTTCGATGAGAAAAAAAAATAATAGTAATAACAATCCTCTATAATAAAAGCCTAATGGGCTGAGTGGCCGGTCGACCGGTCGGCCGGTCAACCAATCAAAGCATAATATGCTAATGATATGCGAAGGATGCTCAACGGCTCGCGATGACGTGCACTGACCACCAGGGGGCAGACAGTCGAGTGGTTAGCCAGTCGCTATGACGTGCACTGACCACCAGGGGGCAGACATTCAATTAGTCGCTATGACGTGCACTGACCACCAGGGGGCAGACAGTCGAATGGTTAGCCAGTCACTATGACGGGCACTGACCACCAGGGGGCAGACCCTCTGACCGGCAGGTTAACTTGCTGCTGGGGTCTGGCTGATCAGGCCTGAGCAAGACAGGCCGGACACGCCCTGGAGCCCCCCTATGGTCCCTCCCCGGCCCCAATCGTGCACCAGTGGGGTCCCCCGGCCTGGCCTGCGCCCTCTCGCCATCCGGGACCCCTTGGGTGACGTCGGAGAGCCGGTTCGGCCCGATCCCGCAGGCCAGGCCGAGGGACCCCACTGGTGCACGAATTCGTGCACCGGGGGCCTCTAGTTAATAATAATAATAATAATAATTAAAACCATGACATACACTCTCCAGAGGGGTTGGGGGCGGGCGGGTGTTTGGGGGTGACCTCTGAGAGTCTTCATGAATTCAAATCCCTCCCAGACAAGGAAGAATATTGAGAGAAGTTGGGAGGAAGAACAAGTGTTTCCGGGGGTTAATATGGCCCCATCCTCGCTGGTGACAGGGTCCCCTGGTAACAAAGGGTCCGAGAAAAAAATGGTTCGATTTACGTGAAAACATCAGGCGTGCATGTGGCTCAGTGGTGAGCGCCGACCTAGGAACCAGGAGGTCAGGGTTCGATTCCCGGTCAAGGGCACATGCCCGGGTTGCGGGCTTGATCCCCAGTAGGGGGCGTGCAGGAGGCAGCTGACCCTAGATCCTCTCTCATCAATGATGTTTCTCTCTCTCCCTCTCCCTTCCTCTCTGAAATCAGTAAAATGTATATGTATTTTTAAAGGAACACTCTAATCAATCCTCTCCCACCTTCAACGAGTCCGCCTTCAACCTCTTGAGTACTGACACCTGTGAGGGGTAAAACCCATTGGTTGGCCCAATCGGGTGGGGGTGGGGGGTCTCTAGTGACCCCCCAAAGTGTTGGCATTATTGCTTAGGGGTGCCCCTTTCCTGGGGGTGAACTCTGAGTCGCCAACAAGTTCCCCTCGGTCTTTCCATGTCAACACAGACGAGATGCTGGCTTTTAATTCGCACCCCCTCAGAGCATCACATAAGAGTTGTCACTCATCGTAACCTGAAGCCGCCCAGGGCGAGCACCTCTTCTCCTTGTGGGGGCCGGCCTGGGAGCTGGCTGGGCGTCCCAGAGGTTTCCTTCTCCACCGTCTGCAGGCCCGGGGGGCCCGCCATCGTCGTCACAGGAGTCTCGGCCTCGACCTTGGACGGCTGGACTTCCAAGCCCTCCATCAGCACATCCTCCGGCTCCCGGTCCTCCACCTTCTGCAAGTGGGTGAGGTTCTGCGTGTCCTTAATCCACTCCTGTGGGGACACCCATTGTGATTCAAAGGCAAGAAAACCGAGGGGCCATCAGCCGAGGAGATGGTAAAGGAGGTGAGGTACAGCCCAGCCAGTGTGGCTCAGTGGATAGAGCGTCAACCTGCGGACTGATGGGTCCCGGGTTCGATTCCTGGCCAAGGGCACATGCCCCAGGCCAAGGGCACATGCACCAGGCTCCCCCCCCCCTTATATATATATATATATATGGTGCCATGCTTTCTTACCACTTAGAATCTTTAAAAATAAAGCAATAAAATAAAACGGGTGTGGCCTGAGCATAAAGATACCAACACAAGGGCCTTCCTATCTGCCCTGTCTCCTCTCTCCCCTCAAAGGAATGGGGACCTGCCACCCCCCAAAACAGGCCACTTGGCTGGAGGGTTATTTTGAGTTGTGGTTTTTTTAATTTTTTATTTTTAAGAGCAACCACAGCAGCAACGGCCGGTCCTCCTTCTGCCACGAGTTTCCCCTTTTTTTGCAGAAAATTTCCATTCGCAAAGGCTCTCTCTTCTCCCTTCCACGTCCACCCCAACCCAGGGAGAACTTCCTTTTTTTAAACAGGTTTTTATTGATTTTTTTTTTCTTAGAGAGAGAGAGAGAGAGAGAGAGAGAGAGAGAGAGAGAGAGAAACATCAGTGATGAGAGAGAAACATGGATCGGCCACCTCCTGCACGCCCCCTACTGGGGATCGAACCCACAACCCGGGCATGTGCCCTTGACCGGGAATCAAACCCGGGACTCTTCAGTCCACGGGCCGACGCTCTATCCACTGAGCCAAGCCAGCTAAAGCTCCTCTGTCTTTTTCATCTTTTTAATCTGTCTTTTGTCTGTTTAATTCACACACCCCCGGCACAGAACCTAAGAGTGTACAGAAAATTTTTTTTATTATTATTATTTCTTCACCCTTCTGTTTCTTTTATGTCCCTCACACCTAAATAATATTGAAAATTATTTCAAAATATTCACCTTGCTCCTGCCCAGCCCGTGTGGCTCAGTGGATGAGGGTCGACCTAGGAACCCGAAGGTCAGGGTTCGATTCCCGGTCAAGGGCACATGCCCGGGTTGTGGGCTCCATCCCCAGTAGGGGGCGTGCAGGAGGAAGCCGACCCATGGTTCTCTCTCATCATGAATGTTCTCTCTCCCTTCCTCTCTGAAATCAATAAAAAAATATATTTTTTTTTTTTAAAAAAAAAGAAAAGAAATTCATCTCGCAGGTGGGATGGAGGGAAGGCTCCTTGTCAGACACAGAAGAGGAGACGCAGCCACAGTGGAGGCGGGTGGAGGCAGAGGCAGGAGAGAGGGAGGCCGCCACCAGCCCCGGAGACACCCCGGCACCCGGAGCCCCAGACGCTGGGAGAGGCAGGAGGGACCCTCCCAGGAGCCTCCAGGGGAGGGAGATGGGGGGCCCTGGCACCCCTGGATCTCAGACCTCTAATGCCTGGTCTCCAGGGCGGAGAGAGAGGGTGAATGTGTGATGTTGGGAGCCCCAGGCAACGGGCCGATCTCTCACCACGGCTGCCTCTCCAGGCTCTGCTGGGCTCCCCGGGATGGGGGCTGGGCCCAGGCCCTCCTTGTCCACCAGCTGTGCCCCCCCAAAACCCCTTTCAGCAGGTCCCCCAGTGAATGAAATGCAGTGACAGCAGCTGGGGCTGGAAAGAGGAAGCTTAGGGCCTGGGCTGGGTGTGCAGGGGGAACACGGCTTCCTGGGCTGATCAAAGAGGAGTTGACGCCTTGATCCCTGGGGCTGATTGAGAGAGAAGCTGTTTGTCTCTTTCTCTCACATGAAAACGGAAAAAGAAAAAAACGGACAAGCAGCTGCTATAAGATCAACAGAGGCTGGAGGGCCCTTGAGCAGGAGCCTGGAGAGCACACGGGTTTTTAAGAGTCTCTTGGAGCCCTGGCCGGGGTGGCTCAGTGGATAGAGCGTCGGCCTGTGGACTGAAGGGTCCCGGGTTCGATTCCCGGTCAAGGGCACAGGCCCGGGTTGCGGGCTCCATCCCCAGTCGGGGGGGTGCAGGAGGCGGCCGGTCCAGGATTCTCTCTCATCATGGATGTTTCTATGTCTCTCTCTCCCTCTCCCTTCCTCTTTGAAATCAATTTTTTTAAAAATATATTTTATTGATTTTTTACAGAGAGGAAGGGAGCAGGATAGAGGGTTAGAAACATCGATGAGACAGAAACATCAATCAGCTGCCTCCTGCACGCCCCCCACTGGGGATGTGCCCGCAACCAAGGTACATGCCCTTGACCGGGAATCGAACCCGGGACCCTTCAGTCCGCAGGCCGACATTCTATCCACTGAGACACACCGGTCAGGGCTGAAATCAATTTTTTAAAAAATGATGAGAGAGAACCATGAACCAGCTGCCTCCTGCACGCCCCTGACTGGGGATGGAGCCTGCAACCCGGGCCTGTGCCCTTGACCAGGAATCGAACCCGGGACCCTTCAGTCTGCAGGCTGACACTCTACCCACTGAGCCACACCGGCCAGGGCTCTCTCTCTATCTCATCATGGATGTTTCTCTCTATCTCTCCCCCTCTCTCCCTTCCTCTCTGAAATCAATCCATCGGTATATATCTTGTATAATAAAAGCGTCGTGTGCAAATTGTCCCTGGACCAGGAGTCCGTCTGGGAGTTCGACCGAGGTGCGGGGCCGGCCAGGGGAAGGGAGAGAGGACCCGGCTGGCCGCCATCAGCCGCTAGGAACCCTAGCAGTGCACGAATTTTGTGCACTGGGCCTCTAGTATGTGTGTGTGACTGTGTGTGTGTGTGTGTGTGTGTGTGTGTGTGTGTGTGTGAGCCTGGTGTCTGCAGGGCCACAGCTTCCCCTACGTGTGTGTGTGTGTGTGTCTGTGTGTGTGTGTGTGTCTGTGTGTGTACACATATATATGTATTTCTTTTTTAAAAAATATATTGTATTGGCCCTAACCAGTTTGTCTCAGTGGATAGAGCATCAACCTGCGGACTGAAGGGTCCTGGGTTCGA
>NW_023416358.1:445000-455127 GCF_014108235.1 Myotis myotis
CCATTCATCCATCCATCCACTCATCCATCCGTCCATCCTTCCATCCATCCATTCATCATGCATTCATCCATCCATCATCCATTCATCCATCTATCCAATATCTGTTCATCCACCATCCATCCATCCATCCATCCATCTACCCAACATGTATTTATCTGTCTATCCACCATCCATCCATCACCCATTCATCCATCTATTCAATATCTGTCCATCCATCCATTCATCCATCATCAATCCATCCATCTACACAACATGTATTTATTTGTCTATCTATCTATCCACCCATCATTCATCCATTCATCCATCCATCCATTATCCATCCATCCATCCACCCATCCATCTATTCATCAATCCATCCATTCACACAACATGCATCTATCTGTCTATCTATCCATCCATCCATCATCCATTCATCCATCTCTCCAATATGCAACAACCTATGAACCAGGAGGTCATGGTTCCATTCCCAGTCAAGGGCACAGGCCCGGGTTTTGGGCTCGATCCCCAGTAGGAGGCGTGCAGGAGGCAGCCAATTTGTGATTCTATTTCATCGTTGATGAACGATCATTATTACCTCGTAGCTGCCCCCTCTGCTGGTGGATCACCTCCGACCAGTCGCTGGGGTACGTTGTGGAGCCATAGGAGGACTTCATGGCGGTCACTCTGGCTCGAAAGGAGTAGCATTTCTCAGCATCCAAGTCCTGGATGGTCACGTTGCAGGTACTTTCTGCCTTTGGCTGGAGGAGGGAAAGCAAACGGAAAGTTTGGTGATCTGATGTGTAGGTAGATGTGTAGATAGGTAGCTGATATAAATAGAGGATAGATGCATGCATGGATAGATGATGCATGGAGGATGGATGGATGGATGGGTGGGTGGATGGATGGATGGATGGATGGATGGATGGATGGATGATGGATGGATGGATGGATGGATGGATGGATGATGGATGGATGGATGGATGGATGATGGATGGATGGATGGATGGATGGATGGATGGATGATGGATGGATGGATGGATGGATGGATGATGGATGGATGGATGGATGGGTGGATGGATGGATGGATGATGGATGGATGGATGGATGGATGGATGGATGGATGGATGGATGGAAGAGTGGATGGGTGGATGGATGAGTGGATGGATGGATGGATGGATGGATGGATGGATGGATGAGTGGATGGATGGATGGATGGATGGATGGATGGATGAGTGGATGGATGGATGGATGGATGATGGATGGATGGATTGAGGGGTGGATGGATGATGGCTGGCTGGCTGGCTGGCTGGCTGGATGGATGAGTGGATGGATGGATGGATGGATGGATGGATGGATGGATGGATGAGTGGATGGATGGATGGATGGATGGATGGATGGATGGATGGATGAGTGGATGGATGGATGGATGGATGAGTGGATGGGTGGATGGATGATGGCTGGCTGGCTGGCTGGCTGGATGATGGATGGATGAGTGGATGGATGGATGGATGGATGGATGGATGAGTGGATGGATGGACGAGTGGATGGATGGATGGATGGATGGATGGATGGATGGATGGATGGATGAGTGGATGGATGGATGGATGGATGGATGGATGGATGGATGGATGGATGGACGAGTGGATGGGTGGATGGATGGATGGATGGATGGATGGATGGATGGATGAGTGGATGGATGGATGGATGGATGGATGGATGGATGAGTGGGTGGATGGATGGATGGAGGGATGGATGGATGGATGGATGAGTGGATGGATGGAAGGATGGGTGGATGGATGGATGGATGGATGGATGGATGGATGGATGGATGGATGGACGAGTGGATGGATGGATGGATGGATGGATGGATGGATGGATGGATGGATGAATGGATGGATGAGTGGATGGATGGAAGGATGGGTGGATGGATGGATGGATGAGTGGATGGATGGATGGATGAATGAATGGATGAGTGGATGGATGGATGGATGGATGGATGGGTGGAGGATGGATGGATGAGTGGATGAATGGATGGATGAATGAATGGATGAGTGGATGGATGGATGGATGGATGGATGGATGGATGGATGAATGGATGAGTGGATGGATGGAGGGATGGATGGATGGATGGATGGATGAGTGGATGGATGGGTGGATGGATGGATGGATGAGTGGATGGATGGATGGATGAATGAATGGATGAGTGGATGGATGGATGGATGGATGGATGGATGGATGGATGAAGGGATGAGTGGATGGATGGATGGATAATGGATGGATGAGTGAGGATGGAGGAGGGATGTGGATGGATGGATGATGAATGGATGAGTGGATGGATGGATGGATGGATGGATGGATGGATGGAAGGCTGGATGGATGGATGAATGAATGGATGAGTGGATGGATGGATGGATGAATGGATGGATGAGTGGATGGATGGATGAGTGATGGATGGATGGATGGATGGATGGGTGGATGGATGGGTGGATGAATGGATGGATGGATGGGATGATGGATGGATGGATGGATGAGTGGATGGATGGACGGACGAGTGGATGGATGGATGGATGGATGGATGAATGGATGGATAGGTAGATGATAGATCATATGATAAATGTGTACATTGATATTAGATGACTAATGAATGGATGGATAGATAGATGATGGATAGATGGAATGACGTTTTGTCTTCGTCCTTGGAACGAAAGCTTCCTTCTCTCAGGCATCTGGACATCTTGGGTAACTTTCTCTTTTTTGCCCAGTTCTTTGCCTCAAAACAACAGCAAAAAATGAGCAACAAACAAAGAAAAATACCCAGTCCGGCCTGTGGTTGAGCATCGACCCATGAACCAGGAGGTCACCCTTCAATTCCAGGTCAGAGCACCTATAATCCATGAGCAATTCCTTTAAATGAATCTCAATACCTCCTTCTCTCTGCTTCTCTCTAATCTTCTCTCTCTCTCTCTCTCTCTCTCTCTCTCTCCTCTCTCTCTCTCTTCTCTCTTCTCTCTCTTCCACCCTCTCCCTGTCTCTTCTATCTATCTATCTATCTATCTATCTATCTATCTATCTATCTATCATCTATTTATTATCTATCATCTATGTATCTGTCATCTATCTTCTATTATCTATCTTTCATCTATGTATTATCTATCTGTCTTCTATCTATTTATCTATCTATCATCTATCTATTTATCTATCATCTATCTATTTATCTATCTATCCATCATCTCTCTATCTATTTATCTATCATCTGTCTCTATCCATCATCTATCTATCTATCTATCTATCTATCTATCTATCTATCTATCTATATCTATCTGTCATCTATCTATCCATCCATCTCCATGTGTCTTCAGAGTTGGCATCTTGGGGACGTTCCGTCACAGGGGCCCCGAGAATATGCCCCCCCACACTCACCTGCCACTCCCCATCAAAGGAGCTCTTGTACTGAACCTCGTACAGGAGGCCCTTCCAGGGCAGGTCGGGACACGTCACCGTCACGGCCTCCTCACGCCACAGGACACGCAGACCCCTCGGCGAGCTGGGTTTCACTGAGGAGGGGAGAGGGCACAGGGGTGGGCTCCCTTGAAAAGAGGGGCACCCCACGTCCCCACAGTGACCGTGGTCAGTTTGCTCAGAATCGCCTTCTTGTGCCTGAGCTAATTCCACCTTTATTCTTATTTTTTTAAATATATTTTTAATTGATTTCAGAGAAGAAGGACGATGGAGAGAGAGATAGAAACACCAATGTTTAGATGGCATCATGGATCGGCTGCCTCCTGCACCCCCCCTACTGGGGATCGAGCCCACAACCTGGGCGTGTCCCCTTGGCCGGGAATCGAACCCTGACCTCCTGGTTCATAGGCCAACGTTCAACCATTGAACCATGCCAGCCAGGCAATGTAGAACTCTATCTATCTATCTATCTATCTATCTATCTATCTATCTATCTATCTATCATCTATCTATCTCTCTATCATCTATCTATCTATATCTATCTATCTATCTATCATCTATCTATATCTATCTATCTATCATCTATCTATCTATATATCTATCTATCATCTATCTATATCGATCTATCTATCTATCTATCTATCTATCTATCTATCTATCTATCTATCTATCTATATCTATTCTATCTATATATCTATCGAGCATCTATCTATATCTATCTATCTATCTATCTATCTATCTATCTATCTATCTATCTAATCTATATATTTTAATTTATTTCAGAGAGGAATGGATAAGGAGAGATAGAAATATCCATGATGAGAGAGAATCATGGACCGGCTGCCTCCCGCACGCCCCCTACTGGGGATGGAGCCCGCAACCCGGGCCTGTGCCCTTGACTGGAATCGAACCCTGACCTCCTGGTTCATAGGTCGAACGCTCAGCCCCTGTGCCACGACGCCCTGGCTCCATACCCAGTAGGGGGCATGCAGGAGGCAGCCCATCCTCTCCCATAGCCCCCTGCACAGCGGCCCTCTGCCTTCTCCCTCTGAGTTGCATGCGTTTTTTTCTGTCCGTGGAACGTTCCGGAAGGCTGGCGACTTCGTTGTCGGGGTGAGCCCGGGGGGCGGGCCCTCGATCGGGGAGGGGAATGGGCCATGCTTTCCCTCTGGGTGGCACTTACAATAATCGGAGATCCATAGGCTCCTGTTCTTGAGGCACTGGGTCCCATTCCAGACGGAAAAGTTGAGAATCGTATCGCCTTCGGCCACCAGGAGGCAGCCAACCCGGCGTCCGTTCTGAAGGAGGTAGTTGGGGCATTCACTGTCATTCTTCTCCTTAAATCTATGGGTTTTGGGGTTGTTGTTTTTTTTTTAAAAAAAAAAAAAAAAGAGGACCATTTAGCCATAGAATGTATTTGGAAATAGTACCTATCCCCTATAATAAAACTCGAATATGCAAATCGACCGAATGGCGGAATGAACTGGCAGAATGACCAGTTGCTGTGACGTGCACTGGCCACCAGGGGGCAGACAATAAAACCCGAATATGCAAATCGACCGAATGGCGGAATGAACTGGCAGAATGACCAGTCGCTGTGACGTGCACTGGCCACCAGGGGGCAGACAATAAAACCCGAATATGCAAATCGACCGAATGGCGGAATGAACTGGCAGAATAACCGGTCGCTGTGACGTGCACTGGCCACCAGGGGGCAGACAATAAAACCCGAATATGCAAATCGACCGAATGGCGGAATGAACTGGCAGAATGACCAGTTGCTGTGACGTGCACTGGCCACCAGGGGGCAGACAATAAACCCCGAATATGCAAATCGACCGAATGGCAGAATGAACTGGCAGAATGACCAGTTGCTGTGACGTGCACTGGCCACCAGGGGGCAGACGCTCAACCCAGGAGCTGCCCCCGGCCCTCAGGCCCTGAGCAGCGGCTGGTGAATGAGCAGGGGACCCCCGATCGCCCCCCCAGTCGCCCCACCGATAGGCCCTGATGGCCGGCCAGGCCGAGGGACCCTAGCCGTGCACGGATTTCGTGCACCGGGGCCTCTAGTATGTAGCTCATTAGCTAATTCCTCACCCGAGGGTATTTTTCCAGTGGTTTTTTTTTTTAATTGTTATTTTTAAAAAATTCTTATTTATTTATTTTTTAAATGTTTTTATGGATGTCCGATGGGAAGGCAGAAGGAGAGAGAGAGACATCAGTGATGAGAATCATGGGTCGGCCGCCTCCTGCCTGCCCCCTACTGGGGATCGAACCCGCAACCCGGGCCTGTGCCCTTGACCGGGAATCGAACCCGTGACCTTAAAAAAAAAATAGACCTTAAACCCAAGCAGTGACTAGATCAAAATTTACCCAAATAAAGTGTAGAAAAGGGTTAGACTCTCAGAGGGAAGGTGGGGGGAGGGAGGGGTGGGTGGGAGATAATTAACTAAAGGCCTTGAATGTATAACCCATGGACAATTGGGGGTGAGGACCTTGGGTTGGGGGTCAGGGGGGCGAGCTGAGGGGTTCAATGGCAGGAAAAAAAAGGACATATGTAATTTTTTCAACAACAAAGATTTATGCAGAAAATAGTAAATAAGCCCTGGCCGGTGTGGCTCAGTGGATAGGGCACAGGCCTGCGGACTGAAGGGTCCCGGGTTCGATTCCCGGCCAAGGGCATGTACCTTGGTTGCGGGCACATCCCCAGTGGGGGGCGTGCAGGAGGCAGCTGATCGATGTTTCTCCCCCATCAATGTTTCTGACTCTCTATCCCTCTCCCTTCCTCTCTGTAAAAAATCAATAAAATATATTTTTAAAAAGAAAATAGTAAATAAAACAGCGTAAGCCCCCGTAATCCATGCACAACCTGGTGCTGGAAAATTCAAGTGAGTCATCTCCGTCCACACGTGGAAATTCAAGGCCCTTATCTGCCCCCCACGACCCCACCCCACCCCCCCTGAGTCTTGTTTGTTCGAAATCGATTCATCTTCGCGTCTCTGTCCTGCGCACGCCTCCCGTTTAATCTCATGGGCTATCAAACCACAGGGCACCCGCCACCGTTCACAGAAATGATAATAAATTCATTGGAAAGAGAAAAAAAAAGAAAAAAAATGCGTCAAGATGAATAAGGCTCTAAGACGGCGGTTCTCAACCTGGGGGTCGCGGCCCCTCTGGGGGTCGGACGCCCCTCTCCCAGGGGTCGCCTCAGACCGTCGGAAAACACATCTCTAATCACATATTGATTTTCTGATTGATCCCTGAGCTTTCATGATGTTCCATGTGTCACCATGAAAATCCATCCTGCAGGTCAGATGTTTCCATGACGATTCGTAACAGCAGCCACATGACAGCGATGACGCAGCCACGAGAATAATGTTATGGTCGGGGGTCCCCACAGCATGGGGAGCTGCATTCAGGGGTCGCGGCCTTAGGAAGGTTGGGAACCACTGATCTATGACAAAGACAGACCCTGGCCAGTGTCCTCAGTGGATAGAACATCGGCCTGGGGACTGAAGGGTCCCGGGTTCGATACCCGGCACAGGCCCGGGTTGCAGGCTGGATCCCCAGTCGGGGGCGTGCGGGAGGCAGCCGGTCCATGATTCTCTCTCATCGTGGATGTTTCTATTTCTCTCTCTCCCTCTCCCTTCCTCTCTGAGATCAATAAAAATATATAAAGCTAAAGTCCCGATGCATGAAATTCATGCAAGATGAGGCCTTCCTTCCCCCGGCTGCCGGCACTGCTGGCCTCTGGCACCCGGGACCCTGGCTTCCCTCGCAGCACCTGGCTTCATCCGGAAGGTCGTCCGTAAGGATGTCTGGTCTAATTAGCATATTGCACTTTTATTAATATAGAAATCCTATCGAATAAAAGCCTAATATGCTAGGTGTCTACTGGCCGGTTGGTCGTTTAACCAATCAAAGCGTCATATGCTAATGATATGCTAAGGCTGCTCAATGCTTGCTATGACGTGCACTGACCACCGGGGGCAGACAGTAGACCAGTCGCTATGACGTGCACTGACCACCAGGGGGCAGACAGTCGACGGGTCGACCAGTCGCTGTGACGTGCACTGACCACCAGGGGGCAGACAGTCGACGGGTCGGCCAGTCGCTATGACGTGCACTGACCACCAGGGGGCAGACAGTCGACGGGTCGACCAGTCGCTGTGACGTGCACTGACCACCAGGGGCAGACAGTCGACGGGTCAACCAGTCGCTGTGACGTGCACTGACCACCAGGGGGCAGACAGTCGACGGGTCGACCAGTCGCTATGACGTGCACTGACCACCAGGGGGCAGACTCTCTCCCATCGTTAGGTGAGCTTGCTGCTGGGGTCCGGCCGATTGGGACTGAGCTAGTCAGGCCGGACACGCCCTGGCGCCCTCCCCGGCCCCGATCGTGCACCCGTGGGGTCCCTTGGCCCGGCCTGCGCCCCCTCGCCATCCGGGACCCCTCGGGGGACGTCGGAGAGCCGGCTTCGGCCCCCTCCCGCGGGCCTGGGTATGTCCATATATTTTAAAAAGCGACATTTTTTAGCACGGGGCCCGGTGTGTTCCTTCCCCGGGACACTCACCCGTAGAGAAAAGTCAGGTTGGTCCCCGAGGGCGGGCCTGCGTCCCAGGTCACCTGCACGGTTTGGAAATTAAAGTTGATGATCTGATGCTCGAAGGCGCCCCCTGGGGTCAAAACAGGCGAATGCGGGAGAGGGTCGGAGGGTTGCAAGGCGATGTCGGCGTCTTGTCGGGAAAGTGACACAGCAGCTCAGGGGTTAGAGCGGCGGCCTGTGAACCAGGAGGTCCCGGGTTCGATTCCCGGTCATGGGCACAGGCCCGGGTTGTACCCTCCATCCCCAGTCGGGGGCGTGCAGGAGGCGGCCGGTCCATGATTCTCTCTCCTCATGGATGTTTCTCGCTCTCCCTTCCTCTCTGAAATCAATCAATCAATCAATCAATCGATCAATAAGGAAGGATGACCCAGCCAAAGGACACAGGCCGTCCAGGATCAGGGCAGGGAAAACCTGGCCAGGAATAGGAATGTCTGGCCCGTGGGCCGTATGAGGCCCAAGAAATCATTTGACATCAGGGATGAGTTCGTTCTATGTTTGACCAAACATAACAGGCCAATATTTTTCATAAATCAGTTATTTACTTATTTTTTAAATATATTTTTATGGATGTCAGAGAGGGAGAGAGAGAGAGAGACAGACATTGATTCGCTGCTCCCACACATGCCTCTAATGACCCTACAACCTCATACCTCGACTGGGAATCGAACCCACCACCCTTCCATCCACGGAAATCAATAAAAATATATATGTTGAAGATACACTCTTTCCATTGGTTTATTTTAGAGAGAGTGGAGAGAGAGAGAAACATCCATAAAAGAGAGAGAGACATCGATTCGATGCCTCCCACACAAGCCTCTAATAACCCTGCAACCTGGTGCCTTGGCCGGGAGTCGAACCCGGGACCCTTCTATCCACAGGCGCGCGCGCCCTACCCATTGCGCGCGTCCTATCCATTGCGCGCGTCCTATCCATTGAGCGCGCCCTATCCATTGCGCGCGCCCTATCCATTGCGCGCGCCCTATCCATTTCGCCACCGCCGCCCAGAGTCACCTCCTTGCCAATTTCCTGCAGAAAAGAGTGAGTTGGCCCAAGAGGCCTTAACGCCCCCCCTCAAAAAAGGGGGGGAATGTTTTAAACGAAGGGGGTTTCCGCCACCAGGAACCCCAAGTCCTTCCTTACCGGCTCCTATGAGATGTGCCAGGAGGAAGACCGCCGCGGGCGCCCAAGCGGGGAGCGCACGGGTCATCCTGGGGCGCGGGAGGGAGGGAGGGGGGGATGGAGGCGGTGGGTGGCCTCTCCGTGCTCCCCGATCTCTCCCTCTGGGTTCCTGGGTCATCTGCGCAGGGCACCCGCTTTTTAAAAGGGCAGGGAGAAACAGTAGGGAAGTGACTACAGGAAACCAGCTCACGTAGCAATGACAGATGAGAGATGACTCTTTCGCATATATGACCTTAACCTATGGACGCAGAAGACAGGGGGGGGGTCGGGGCCTCGGGGTGAGGGGGTGGGTGGGGGTGGGGCGGGCTGGAGGGGGGCCATGGGCGGGGGAGAAGGGGACATAGGTAATCCTTTCAACAATAAGAATTCATTTCATTTTATTATTCTATTTCGTTTCATTTTATTATTTTTTTTATGTCATTCTATTATTTTTTAAAATATATATATATTATTGATTTTTTTACAGAGAGGAAGGGAGAGGGATAGAGAGTCAGAAACATCGATGATGAGGAGAGAAACATCGATCAGCTGCCTCCTGCACGCCCCCACTGGGGATGTGCCCTTGACCGGAATCGAACCCAGGACCCTTCAGTCCCAGGGCCGGCGCTCTAACCACTGAGCCACCCAGCTAAGGACTGGCGTGAGTCGCTCCTCTCAGCCCTGGTTGCTTCTACTTCTAAGCTGGTTTGGGGGTGCGGCCTGTCCACCTTGCAAAGCTCCCTACCCCCCCCCATTCAACCCTCCCCCTCCCCGGGCCCATGGATGTCGTGAGCTTGTGGTTGGGCTGTCACAACATCCATCTCTCACCCAGACCCGTGGGACTGACTCCGATTACATAACAGAACGACTTCCCCCCCGGCGGCCAGGAGGGCGTTCGAAGATTCAGCTTTGAAAGGAAGG
>NW_023416358.1:455627-480627 GCF_014108235.1 Myotis myotis
CATTCATGCATTGATTGGGTGCCTCTTGTATGCATTCCTTGGTTGTCTGATGTATGCATTCGCTGGGTGCCTCTTAAAGTTTAATTCTGGGCTCTGGCCGGGTAGTTCGGTTGGTTGGACCTGTGGTGCCGATGGGCCTAGTTGCAGGTTCGATCCCCAGTCAGGGCACATACGAGAATCAACCAATGAATGCATACATGAGGCAACCAATGAATGCAGGAATGAGGCTCCCATTCAATGCATCAATGAGAGACTCAACGAATTCATACAAGAGACAACCAATGAATGCATACAAGAGACAACCAATGAATGCATAGATGAGACACCCAATGGATGCATACAAGAGGCCCCCAATGAATGCATACAAGAGGCATCCAATGAATGCAGGAATGAGGCACCCAATCAATGCATCAATGAGAGACTCAATGAATGTATACAAGAGGCCCCCAATGAATGCATACAAGAGACAACCAATGAATGTATACAAGAGGCAGCCAATGAATGCATGAATGAGGGCCCCCAATGAATGCATACAAGAGGACAGCCAATGAATGCATACAAGAGGCATCCATGAATGCATACAAGAGGGCATCCAATGAATGCATACAAGAGACAACCAACGAATGCATACAAGAGACAACCAATGAATGCATAGATGAGACACCCAATGGATGCATACAAGAGGCCCCCAATGAATGCATACAAGAGGCATCCAATGAATGCAGGAATGAGGCACCCAATCAATGCATCAATGAGAGACTCAATGAATGTATACAAGAGGCATCCAATGAATGCATACAAGAGACAACCAACGAATGCATACAAGAGACAGCCAATGAATGCATACAAGAGGCACCCAATGAATGCATACAAGAGGCACCCAATGAATGCATGAATGAGGCCCCAATGAATGCATAAAGAGACAGCCAATGAATGCATACAAGAGGCATCCAATGAATGTATACAAGAGACAGCCAATGAATGCATACAAGAGGCATCCAATGAATGCATAAAAGAGACAACCAACGAATGCATACAAGAGACAGCCAATGAATGCATATATGAGGCCCCCAATGAATGCATACAAGAGACAACCAATGAATGTATACAAGAGGCAACCAATCAATGCATGAATGAGGCACCCAAGGAATGCATACAAGAGACAACCAATGAATGCATACAAGGCAGCCAATGAATGCATACAAGACTCCCCCAATGAATGCATTCATCAGACAATGAGTGCATGAATGAAGCACCCAATGAATGCATGAATAAGTGTAACAAACAAATCAATGTTTCTCTCTCTTCTCTCTCTCTCTCTCTCTCTCTCTCTCTCTCTCTCTCTCTCTCTCTCTCTTTCCATGAAAATCAATTTAAAAAATCCCTCAGCCGCACCGACCCGCTGAGCTCACTCACAGAGAGCGAGGCTGGTCCTAGCTCACTTACCCGGCGCCAATTGACATCTTTAGCGAGTCTCTCCTTGTTCATTAGGCATGCAGGCGACATCCTTGGCCATGATAGATGGCCTGCTGAGCAATTAAAAGGCTCATGAGGCACCTGACACATCGATTTTTCGGCCGGACTCTGTCCATTACGTTAGCGATTGAGATATCTAATTAAGATCGACTGCTCGATGTTCAGATAGATTTAGTTTGGCCCTCATGGCACATGGAGGTACTGGCCCATGAGCTCCAGTCTCACCAGGGAACAGGGGTGCCTAGCCTTGCATACAGGTGGGCACCCCGGGGTGCCTCTTGGATGCATTCATTGGGTGCCTCATTCATGCATTCATTGTCTGATGTACGCATTCATTGGCTGTCTCTTGTATGCATCCTTGGGTGCCTCTTGTATGCATTCCTTGGGTTGCTTCATTCATGCATTCGTTGTCTGATGTATGCATTCATTGGTTTGTCTCTTGTATGCATTACTTGGGTGCCTCATTCATGCATTCATTGTCTGATGTATGCATTCATTGGTTTTTCTCCTGTATGCATTCCTTGGGTGCCTCTTGTATGCATTCCTTGGGTGCTTCATTCATGCATTCATTGTCTGATGTATGCATTCATTGGTTGTCTCTTGTATGCATTCATTGGGTGCCTCATTTATGCATTCATTGTGTCTTGTATGCATTCATTGGTTGTCTCTGTATGCATTCCTTGGTGCATCTTGTATGCATTCATTGGGTGCCTCATTCATGCATTCATTGTCTGATGTATGCATTCATTGATTGTCTCTTGTATGCATCCTTGGGGGCCTCTTGTATGCATCCATTGGTGGGCCTCATTCATGCGTTCATTGTTTGATGTATGCATTCCTGGGTACCTCTTGTATCTATTCATTGGTACCTCATTCATGCATTGATGGTGCCTCTCGTATGCATTCAGATTTGGATAGTCACTCCCAGGATTGGGGCTAAACGCAGGGGTGGGCAACCTTTTGTGAGTGCGTGCCCAAACCAGCAAAATCTCTGACCCAAAGCTCTTCTTCGTGCCAACCCTAATTTTTTGAGACCATGTGATGCCGACTTGCTATCTCTTAAGGGTCCGTCTGTGAAGAACCTTGAAGAAATAATAAAATTCATCCAAGCGACAAAAAGCACAGTCTAGGATGATGACAAATACGTTTATTTTTTTAACGTATACATCTACACTGCTAGTCCGGCAGAAAAACTGGATGGCTCCGTTTGATTAGTATCAGTGGGACTTTAGCGGCTTCATCGCTGATGACGGAGATTTGACATCAGGTTTCTATTCCGTGACCTTCAGAGATATTCACGAGCTACGGCTTTCGTCCGTCAGGCTGCTCCTCTGACGAGACTTAAACAGAATTCATCCCTGAGAACAGAGATTCGCAAACATACGTGGATGAAACCAAAACCACTGGTCGGCTCTAGGAAGGCGGGGAGAGTTAAGGCCGAGGCATAGAAATTGCTTTCCTCTCTCTCGTCCATCGATGTCTGTGGTCTTTAAGAGAACGTGTTATGCAAAATTATTTATGTATCTAAGATGCACCTGCACTGAATTTATCTGAAAAATAAAAAAAAAGTCGATATTAAGAAAAAAAATTGTAGCCCTGACAGGTGTGGCTCAGTGGATATAGCGTCGGCCTGCGGAATGAAGGGTCCCGGGTTCGATTCCCGGTCAAGGGCATGGACCTGGGTTGCGGGCTCATCCCCAGTGGGGGGCGTGCAGGAGGCAGCTGATCGATGTTTCTCTCTCATCGATGTTTCTAACTCTCTATCTCTCTCCCTTCCTCTCTGTAAAAACTCAATAAAATATATATTAAAAAAAAGAATAATCAATAAATCAATAAATCATGACAGGCTCTCGGCCGAGACCCGTGTGTGGCTGAGCCCTTTTGTAGCCTGAAGAGGCAACGTTCGGATTGTTTTGTCTTTAAAAAAAAAAATTAAATTAAATTAAAAGACAAGGTCAAATACAGCACAGGGAATGCAGCCCATAATATTGTAATAATATTGTATACGGTGCCAGGTGGGTACTGGAAATATTGGGGGGCCGGGATATTGGAGGCGGGGTGTCGAGGGGCGGAAAAACACGTTGTAACGTCTATAACTTTCTAAACCGCCCTAGGCCGTTACCCCTGAAACTCTTATACTATTTCGTGTCCACGGTAATTTTTTTTTTTTTAAATGTGTTTAATTAAAGAAAAATAAAGGCGAATGAGGGCCTCATTCCTTTCCCCGGGTGGCGCGCTGACCATAATTAAGTCTTTCAGAATCTCGTCCGACACGCAAACATATTTTTAATATCGTTCCAATGGAAAAGAGCGACCATAAAAACCGCAATATATATATATATATAAATATGTATATAATTTTTTTTTATTGTGGTAAGAAAACTTACTGTGGGTCCGACCCTCTTAACAGAATTTTTTAAGTGCAGCGTTATGAACCATAAAGGCGATGAGGTATAGCTAGACCCTTCCAATTATTCACCTGGAAGAATCGGGCTTTATGCCCCTGGAATTAGCAATTTCCCGTTTCTTCTTCTTTAAAAAAAAATATATTTATATATATATATTTTTATATTGATGTCAGAGAGGAAGGGAGAGGGAAAGAGAAGAGAGATAGAAACATCTACGATGAGAGAGAATCATGGATCGGACGCCTCCTGCACGCCCCCTACTGGGTGCGGATGGAGCCCGCAACCGGGCACGTGCCCTTGGCCGGGGAATCGAACCCGGGACCCTTCGGTCCGAGGGGCCGACGCTCTACCCACTGAGCCACACCGGCCGGGGCTGGAATGTTCATTCTGATTCTGTTCTCCCAAGAGGGCATCGCAGACAATCGGCTACAAGAGCTGGTTCATGTGGCGACGAACCCCAGGCCACCCCAACGTCTACACCATCTTGAAAAAGAAAAATCATTTTCGCCTGCACACCCTGTCCCCGGGGTCCCGGCCCAGACTTGGCATCCAATTCTTGGGGGAAAAAATGCATTGGCAAGCATTTCGTCATTGATAAGAAAACGAGAGGCCCGGTGCACGAAATCCGTGCACTGCTAGGGTCGCTAGGAGCTGCCGGCTGCCCGCTGGGGCCTCCCTCCCTCCCCCCCCCCCCCCCGGCAGGCCCCGCCCCCTGGTCGAACTCCCGGTCGAATTCTCAATCCAGGGGACAATTTGCATACGACGCTTTTATGATATAGGATGGCAGGATCCCCCTGAAAAGGTGAGTGTTCCCCTACCGGCTTATTATTTGCCTCTCTGTGCTTAATGGAAAAACTGCATTTCGGGGCGCATAGAAAGGTGGAATTAAAATTTAAAAAGAGGAATTGGACCGTGGTTGCCGGTAGGAAAAATTAAACGGAAGGGAATTACCCCCGGCACGGCCATCTGGAGGGATTTGAAAGGGAAGGGGACAGGAAATGAGCGGGTATTCAGGGAGGAAGAGGTAAGTAATGACACCGTTCATCTTCGGGGGCGCGGTAATAGGGCCCTGAGCCAGCTGAGGGGGGACAGGGAGAGGAGAGAGGGGGTGGGGGGGAGAGAGAGAAAGAGACAGAGAGAATGGATGGATGGATAGATGAATGATATAGATAGATAATAGATAGATAGATATAGATAGATGATTGATAGATAGATATATAGATAGATACAATATAGATAGATATAGATAGATAGATAGATAGATACATAGATAGATAGATACATAGATACATACATACATAGATACATAGATACATAGATACATAAGAAGATAGATAGATAGATAGATAGATGATAGAGATAGATAGAAGATGATCGATAGATAGATCAGATAGATAGGATAGATAGATAGATAGTAGATATAAAGATAGATAGATGATAGATAGAGGATAGATAGATAGATAGATAGATAGTAGATAGATAAAAGATAGATAGATGATAGATAGAGGATAGATAGATAGATAGATAGATAGATAGATATAGATATAGATATGATAGACAGATAGATAAATGGAGTGATGGATAGGAAGGTAGATATGAATAAAGATAATAGATGATACATAGATAGATGATAAGTAGATGACAGATGATGGATGGATGGATGGATGGATGGATGGATGGATGGGTGGATGATGACTGAAGTAACAGATAGAATAGATATGGACATAGAATATATAGATGTTGACGATAATGATGATGATGGGTGATGGATGGTTAGAATAGATATGAACATAGAGAATAGATATAGATAGATAGATAGATAGATAGATAGATAGATAGATAGATAGATACAGAGATAGATAGAAGATAGATAGATAGATAGATAGATAGATAGATGGAATACGTACATAGATTACATATGAACATTTTTCTATATGTATCATTTCATATGTATCTTTTTTTAATAACCAATGTTTATTAATTTCAGAGAGGAAGGGAGAGGGAGAGAGAGAAAATCCATGATGAGAGAGAATCACGGACCGGCTGCCTCCTGCACGCCCCTGCTGGGAATGTGCCCGCAACCCGGGCACGTGCTCTTGACCGGGAATTGAACACGGGACCTTCAGTCCTCAGGGTGACGTTCTATCCACTAAGCCACACCGACTGGGGCTCTGTCTCATCACGGATGCTTCTATCTCTCTCTCCCTCTCTCTTCCTCTCTAAAATCAATAAAAAAAATGTATATATATATATATATACTATTTTTTTTTTTTTTAAAAAAAAGAGGGTTTATTTGAAATCCGTGGACCCTCTTTTCCCATGAAATAGTAGAGGCACAAGATTAAAAGATACTTACAAGTCCTAGCCAGTGTGGCTCGTGGATAGAGCGTCGGCCTACGGACCGAAGGGTTCCGGGTTCGATTCCCGGCCAAGGGCACTTGCCCAGGTTGTGGGCTCTGTCCCCAGTCGGGGGCGTGCAGGAGGCAGCCGATCCATGATTCTCTCTCCTCATGGATGTTTGTCTCTCTCTCTCCTCTCCTCTCTCTCTCCCTTTTCTCTCTGAAATCAATAAAGATATAGATAGATAGATAGATAGATAGATAGATAGATAGATAGATAGATAGATGATAGAGATAGAATATAGGTATAGTATAGGCTATAGGTATAGGTATAGGTATAGGTATAGGTATAGGTATAGGTGTAGGTATAGTATAGATATAAGATATAGATATAGTTATAGATATAGATATAGATATAGATATAGATATAGATATAAGATATAGATATAGATATAGATATAGATATAGATATAGATATATATATAGATATAGATATAGATGATATAGGTATAGGTATAGATATAGATATGGATATAGATATAGATACAGATATAGATATAGATATATACTATATATATAATTTTTTAGAGAGAGAGAGAGAAGGCGGGGTATGCGTTAGGGCTGAGAGGGTACAAATTACCTCGTCCCCACCCAGCCGGGCTGGGAGGTCCCTAGAGCAGTGGGCGGCCTGGCCACACGGCCCGACTCTACTTGGTCGAGGGAGACACATCGCGGGTGGCCGTCCGTTCGACCACCCAGCAAGCTCATCGGAAAAAAGCCATAAAACTCAGGAATCCGCCGATCCCCAGCCACACTGTGCAAGAAGGGTTCTCACAGGATGAGTCACCGCGGGTGGGTGTGTGCGTGGGAACCGGGGTGAAGTGGGAATTTTTTTGGGGGGAGTGGGGGGGTCGTGGACGTCATGGTTTAATGATGTGTCTGCAGCTCAGGACCTTAGCTCGGGGCGTGGAGTCTCACTCTGTGCCCGTCGCCTCACGGGGGAAGACAAGGGTTCGATGGAGGCTGAGATGAAATTTTCGTCCAAATAATGAAAGAATCCAGATTTCGTTTTTTTAAAAAATATGTTTTTATTGGTTTTAGAGAGAGGAAGGGAGAGAGAGATCAGTGGGACACCAGCAGCAAGCTAACTTATCCATCAGAGCACCCGCCCCCTGGTGGTCAGTGCACGTCATAGCGACTGTTCGACCCGTCGACTGTCTGCCCCCTGGTGGTCAGTGCACGTCATAGCGGCTGGTCAACCGGTTGACTGTCTGCCCCCTGGTGGTCAGTGCACGTCATAGCGACCTGGTCGACTGTCTGCCCCCTGGTGGTCAGTGCACGTCAAAGCGACTGGTCGACCCGTCGACTGTCTGCCCCCTGGTGGTCAGTGCACGTCATAGCGACTGGTCGACTGTCTGCCCCCTGGTGGTCAGTGCACGTCATAGCGACTGTGTCGACCCGTCGACTGTCTGCCCCCTGGTGGTCAGTGCACGTCATAGCGGCTGGTCAACCGGTTGACTGTCTGCCCCCTGGTGGTCAGTGCACGTCACAGCGACTGGTCGACCCGTTCACTGTCTGCCCCCTGGTGGTCAGTGCACGTCACAGCGACTGGTCGACCGGTTGACTGTCTGCCCCCTGGTGGTCAGTGCACGTCATAGCGACTGGTCAACCGGTTGACTGTCTGCCCCTGGTGGTCAGTGCACGTCATAGCGACTGGTCAACCGGTTGACTGTCTGCCCTTGGTGGTCAGTGCACGTCATAGCGACTGGTCGACCCGTCGACTGTCTGCCCCCTGGTGGTCAGTGCACGTCATAGCGACTGGTCGACGAGTTGACTGTCTGCCCCCTGGTGGTCAGTGCACGTCACAGCGACTGGTCGACCCGTCGACTGTCTGCCCCCTGGTGGTCAGTGCACGTCATAGCGACTGGTCGACCGGTCGACTGTCTGCCCCCTGGTGGTCAGTGCCCATCACAGTGACTGGTCGACCCATTGACTGTCTGCCCTCTGGTGGTCAGTGCACGTCACAGCGACTGGTCGACCCGTCGACTGTCTGCCCCCTGGTGGTCAGTGCACGTCATAGTGACTCTCTGCCCCCTGGTGGTCAGTGCACGTCATAGCAAGTGGTTGAGCGGCCTTAGCATATCATTAGCATATTACACTTTGGTTGGTTGAACGGACGACCGGACAGCTGGACACTTAGCATATGAGGCTTTTATTCTACAGGATGCATCACCCGTGGACATGGAAACCGGGGTGGTGAGGGCCTGGGCTGGGGGGCGGGGCTGGCTGGAGGAGGTTCATGGGGGGATAAGGAGGACCTATGCTATCATTTCAAAAATAAAGATTTAAAATAAATTTAAAAAGAGGGCAGAGAAATGAAGGTCCCCAGTGTCCACTACAGAAGAGGCATGTGTGTGGGTGGCCTTGTTGGCCGACCACGAGTCATTTTAAAGGACTTTGCACTTTTCCCAAAGTCTAAGGGCGAAGATGGGCACTGGGGAGGGTACCCCCAGAATGTCCGTTTCTCGGGGGGGTGCGGGGAGGGGGGGATGTTGGTGATAAACAGAAATGCCTTTAATTACCTGGGGTGATCACCCGGCTTGGGGACCTTCGTAATCTATGGAGACAGGAGCTAATGACTTAATCGCTTGCATTTTTGCAAATCGCATTATTGGAAGAGAAATTACCGGGGTGATCGGATTACAGATATTTATCCGCTAATGGCCCTGATTAACTGGCGGTGCTAATCTGTCATTTTGAAAGCTGATATTAACAGCATCCATCTCACCGGAAAAAATAAAATAAAATAAAATAGACCGTGTATAGGGAATAACACATGGGGGGTGGGGGGGATTGAAAGAACAGAGAGATGGAGAAGTGGGGACCCAGGAGGGCCATGGGTGGGGGACCCTGGAGCCCCTTCAAGCTTCTTCGTGGATCTCAAAACGCCCCCTGGCCTGGCCGGTGTGGCTCAGTGGTTGGCGCAGACCTAGGAACCAGGAGGTCCCGGGTTCGATTCCAGCTCAGGGCACAGGCCCGGGTTGCGAGCTGGATCCCCAGCAAGGGGCGTGCAGGAGGCGGCCGGTCCGTGATTCTCTCTCATCATTCATGTTTCTCTCCCTCCCTCTCCCTTCCTCTCTGAAACCAATAAAACTTATTTTTACAATAAATAAATAAAAGGAATCCAGTTCAGCTCCAACCTTTCCCTCTCCCCTTCCTTCCTTCCTAAAAAAATAAAATAAAATAAATCAACAAAACCCGTTCGGTGAGGCTCAGTGGTTTAACATCGACTTATGAACCAGGAGGTCCCGGGTTCGAATCCCGGTCAGGGCACAGGCCCGGGTTGCGGGCTCCATCCCCAGTCGGGGGCGTGCAGGAGGCGGCCGGTCCATGATTCTCTCTCCTCATGGACGTCTCTCTCTCTCTCTCTCTTTCTCTGAAATCAATTTAAACAAGATTTTTATGCAAAAAATCACTGTTATTTCTCTCCAGGCCCCAAAGAGACATCCGCTTGGTGCTTTATCCTGAAGCCCATGAATTACCTTTTCACCTCCCACCACGAAAGCGCAAACACACACGCACATTTATTTTTTTTCCCCGAGCCCAGGCCTCTTTTTTCCTTTTCTTTTCTTTCTTTTTTTTTTTATTTATTATTTTTTTGTATGTATGTCCAGTGTCTGCAGCCTGGGGGTCCCCTTTCCTGCTATCACTCAAGGTCTCGGCTACCCGCTTGGGTAGCAACACCTTGGAAATGCTTTTTAAGTTTCCGGCATCTGCTATGGGGGATGTTCCCATGTGGCCGCACCCCCCCACCCCCGTCCCCCAGCTCCTGCAGAATGTGGGGTGGTTGCAGAGAGCCAGCTATGGGGCCCCCATGATCCCTCCACATCTGTTTAGCATCTTTGCAAACTCGTGGCCTGTGGTGCACGGGCCCCTGTGAGCTGCACAACACGGAGGTGGCTGTTGCATTGTCTGTGATGTCGGGTATGCCAGGCTCTCCATCTCTCCCTTTTTTTTTTTTCTTTTCCTCCCTCTAGGATTCTTGCAAGCTTCATGCAATTTAAAAATATATATATATATTTTATTGATTTTTTTTTTACAGAGAGGAAGGGAGAGGGATAGAGAGTTAGAAACATCGATGAGAGAGAAACATCGATCAGCCGCCTCCTGCACACCCCCTACTGGGGATGTGCCCGCAACCAAGGTCCATGCCCTTGACTGGAATCGAACCCAGGACCCTTGAGTCTGCAGGCCCACGATCTATCCACTGAGCTGCACCGGCCAGGGCTGCAATTTTTTCCCCCCTCTAGGATTCTTGCAAACTTCATGCATTTTTTTTTTCTTTTCCCTCTAGGATTCTTGCAAGCTTCATGCAATTTTTTCCCCCTCTAGGATTCTTGCAAACTTCATGCA
Organism: Myotis myotis; assembly: GCF_014108235.1. Taxonomy (NCBI): domain Eukaryota; kingdom Metazoa; phylum Chordata; class Mammalia; order Chiroptera; family Vespertilionidae; genus Myotis; species Myotis myotis. Next base: position 466,264 of record NW_023416358.1, read on the forward strand.
TTTTTTTTTTTCTTTTCCCTCTAGGATTCTTGCAAACTTCATGCAATTTTTCTTAAAATATATTTTATTGATTTTTTTTTACAGAGAGGAAGGGAGAGGGTAGAGAGTTAGAAACATCGATGAGAGAGAAACATCGATCAGCTGCCTCCCGCACAATCCCTGCTGGGGATGTGCCCGCAACCAAGGGACATGCCATTGACTGGAATCGAACCCAGGACCCTTGAGTCCAGGATAGGCTGACGCTTTATCCACTGAGCTGCACCGGCCAGGGCTGCAAATTTTTTTTTTCCCTCCAGGATTCTTGCAAACTTCATGCATTTTTTTTTTTCTTTTCCCTCTAGGATTCTTGCAAGCTTCATGCAATTTTTCTTAAAATATATTTTATTGATTTTTTACAGAGAGGAAGGGAGAGGGTAGAGAGTTAGAAACATCGATGAGAGAGAAACATCGATCAGCTGCCTCCCGCACACACCCTGCTGGGGATGTGTCCGCAACCAAGGTACATGCCCTTGACCGGAATCGAACCCAGGACCCTTGAGTCCGCAGGCTGACGCTCTATCCACTGAGCTGCACCGCCCAGGGCTGCAATTTTTTTTTCCCTCCAGGATTCTTCCAAACTTTATGCAATTTTTTTTTCTTTTCCCTCTAGGATTCTTGCAAGCTTCATGCAATTTTTTCCCCCCTCTAGGATTCTTGCAAACTCCATGCAATTTTTCTTAAAATATATTTTATTGATTTTTTACAGAGAGGAAGGGAGAGGGTAGAGAGTTAGAAACATCGATGAGAGAGAAATATCGATCAGCTGCCTCCCGCACACACTCCCTGCTGGGGATGTGCCCGCAACCAAGGGACATGCCCTTGACTGGAATCGAACCCAGGACCCTTGAGTCCGCAGGCTGACGCTCTATCCACTGAGCCACACCGGCCAGGGCTGCAAATTTTTTTTACCCTCTAGGATTCTTGCAAACTTTATGCAATTTTTTTTTTTCCCTCCAGGATTCTTGCAAACTTCATGCATTTTTTTTTTTTTTCCCTCTAGGATTCTTGCAAACTTCATGCAATTTTTTTTCCCTCCAGGATTCTTGCAAACTTTATGCAATTTTTTTTTTCTTTTCCCTCTAGGATTCTTGCAAGCTTCATGCAATTTTTTTTTTATTTTTCCTGTAGGATTCTTGCAAACTTCATGCAATTTTTTCCCCCTTTTCTGTCCTCCCTCACTCACCAGGCCTTTTATTTTTTTTATGTCGGATGCGTGTTGCAGACTCCGAGCTGCTTGCAGGAATTGCTCTTTACAACCCGCAGGCGGAGATGATGAAAGCTGGCGGCTGCTTTCGGCAGGAAAGTGGAAAAAGGAAGGGCGCGCACGTGTCCGCGGAGTGCGCCCTGTCGTTGCTGATTTTTTAACATGAAGTCGCTTCCATATTTTTATTTATTATTATTATATATTTTTTTAGCTCTACTGTTAGAAGAGCTTTGGACTGTTTAATGCTTTATATTTGGAAACTTTCTGTTTTTTAAATACGTTTTATATTGACTTCAGAGAGGAAGGGAGAAGGAGAAGGAGAGAGAAACATCAGTGATGAAAGAGAATCAAGCTGGGCCCTGCATGCACCCTACTGGGGCTCGAACCCACAACCCCGGCATGAGCCCTTGACCGGGAATCGAACCCTGGCCTCCTGGCTCCTAGGCGGGCGCTCACTCACTGAGCCATCCAGGCCCCAGAGCCCGTGGGTTTAAACTTTAAAAGGACTCGGGCATTCTAGCTGGTGTAGCTCAGTGGGTAGAGCGTCGGCCTGCGGAATGAAGGGTCCCGGGTTCGATTCCCGGTCAACCCCCAGTAGGGGGGTGCAGGAGGCGGCCGGTCCATGATTCTCTCTCCTCATGGATGTTTCTCTCTCTCCCTCTCCCTTCCTCTCTGCAATCAATAAAAACGTATTTTTTAAAAATAATAATAAATAAATAAATAAAAGGACTCGGGCATTCATGACCTTTGTGAGAAATTCTACTGGAAGTTTGAGCCAAGGGATCAGAGTTGGGGGGTTATCTGCCTGCGTAGAAACCCTGGCCCAAAACACGTTTTTTTAAAGTTTCTGCGTATTTAACTCTCCCGCTCACAGCAGAATAAGGATCCACAAGGGGGCGCTGTGCCCTGTTCACTGACGGAACGCCCAGGATCCACTAGGGTGCGCTGTGCCGTGTTCACAGACAGAACGCCCAGGATCCACAAGGGGCGCTGTGCTGTTTTCACAGACAGAACGTCCAGGATCCAATAGGGGGCGCTGTGCCGTGTTCACAGACAGAACGCCCAGGATCCACTAGGGGCGCTGTGCTGTTTTCACAGACAGAACGTCCAGGATCCAATAGGGGGCGCTGTGCCGTGTTCACAGACAGAACGCCCAGGATCCACTAGGGGGCGCTGTGCCGTGTTCACAGACAGAACGCCCAGGATCCACTAGGGGGCACAGTGCCGTGTTCACAGACAGAACGCCCAGGATCCACTAGGGGGCGCTGTGCCGTGTTCACAGACAGAACGCCCAGGTTCCACTAGGGGGCGCTGTGCCGTGTTCACAGACAGAACGCCCAGGATCCACTAGGGGGCGCTGTGCCGTGTTCACAGACAGAACGCCCAGGATCCACTAGGGGGCGCTGTGCCGTGTTCACAGACAGAACGCCCAGGATCCACTAGGGGGCACAGTGCCTTGTTCACAGACAGAATGCCCAGGATCCACTAGGGGGCGCTGTGCTATGTTCAGAGAGAGAACGCCCAGGATCCACTAGGGGGTGTTGTGCCTCGTTCACAGACAGGATGCCCAGGATCCACTAGGGGGCACAGTGCCTTGTTCACGGACGGAACGCCCAGGATCCACTAGCGGGCGCTGTGCCGTGTTCACAAACAGAAAGCCCAGGGTCCACTAGGGGGCACTGTGCCGTTTTCACAGACAGAACGCCCAGGGTCCACTAGGGGGCGCTGTGCTATTTTCACAGACAGAACGCCCAGGGTCCACTAGGGGGCGCTGTGCCTTGTTCACGGACGGAACGCCCAGGGTCCACTAGGGGGCGCTGTGCCCTGTTCACAGACGGAACGCCCAGGGTCCACTAGGGGGCGCTGTGCCTTGTTCACGGACGGAACGCCTAGGGTCCACTAGGGGGCGCTGTGCCCTGTTCACAGACAGGACGCCCAGGATCCACTAGAGGGCGCTGTGCCATTTTCAAGGACAGAACGCCCGGGATCCACTAGGGGGCGCTGTGCCATTTTCCCAGACGGGACGCCCAGGATCCACTAGGGGGCGCTGTGCCTTTTTCACAGACAGAACGCCCAGGATCCACTAGGGGGCGCTGTGCCGTGTTCACAGACAGAACGTCCAGGGTCCACTAGGGGGCGCTGTGCCGTTTTCCCAGACGGGACGCCCAGGATCCACTAGGGGGCGCTGTGCCCTGTTCACAGACAGAACGTCCAGGGTCCACTAGGGGGCGCTGTGCCGTGTTCACAGACAGAACGGCCAGGATCCACTAGGGGGCGCTGTGCTATTTTCACAAAAAGAACGCCCAGGATCCACTAGGGGTGCTGTGCTATTTTCACAAACAGAACACCCAGGATCCACTAGGGGGCGCTGTGCCGTGTTCACAAACAGAACGCCCAGGATCCACTAGGGGCGCTGTGCTATTTTCACAAACAGAACTCCCAGGATCCACTAGGGGGCGCTGTGCTATTTTCACAAACAGAACGTCCAGGATCCAATAGGGGGCGCTGTGCCGTGTTCACGGACTGAATGCCCAGGATCCACTAGGGGGCGCTGTGCCGTGTTCACAAACAGAATGCCCAGGATCCACTAGGGGGCGCTGTGCCGTGTTCACAGACAGAATGCCCAGGATCCACTAGGGGGCGCTGTGCCATTTTCACAGACAGAACGCCAGGATCCACTAGGGGGCGCTGTGCTATTTTCACAGACAGAACGCCCAGGATCCACTAGGGGGCGCTGTGCTCAGTTCACAGACAGAACACCACCCGCCTAATATTCATTTTTGCCCAATTAAGGGTTTGAAAGGTTTTTTTTTCTTTTCTTTCTTTTCTTTCTTTTCTTTCTTTCTTTTTTTTCTTTCTTTCTTTCTTTTTTTTTTTTATCAAGGGCCAGCGCCTGACCTTCGTGTGGCTTGGAGAACTGGGGAATCACCCAATCGTTTTGGGATCATCGTGTGGTTTTTTGCCTGCAGAAGCCAGACATTTGCAGGATTTGGGGGCAAATGTTCGTCTCATCCTTGTCTTTCCCTCCCAAGTCGGCGGCTCGACCAGACACGGGTTTTGGCCCAGGCTTTGAGGGCGGAATTCAACCAGGCCTCCCATCCCCAAATTCAGGAAATAAATGAATGCGAAAGTCAGCATTTCTTGCATGAATGACGCTCTGCCCGAAATTGCTCATGTCCCTACGTGCACGCGTAATAAGTATCGTTTTCATGTTCCCGGGGCCCCTGTGTGGTCCAGTTGACCGTCTTCCCATAAAAATTTTTCTCCCCGGGTTTGAGGTGGTCTGTTCCCTCTTCAGACTCCCCAGCAATTACGACCCGTGTGGGATGGATCTACGTCACCTTTGCGATTCCCCGCAACCCTGTTCTGCAAACACAGGCCAACACATGCTAAAAACTCAACAGTAAAAACAATAAAAATAATTATTTTGACATAAGAGCAGACATGACTGCTTCGATGCAATCTCTCCTTCTTTAATTTGTTTCCTATTCCTTCTTTTTTTAAAAAAAAAAAGAAGAATCCTCACCCAAGGATATTTTTCCATGGATTTTTTTTTTAATTTTTTTAGGGAGAGGGAAAGACAGACAGAAACATCCACGTGAACAAACTGGCTTTAACACAGACACTCACCTACCACCGGTGTGTGGACGCCCAAGCCCTCTACCCCTTTCACGCTGGAAATTCACCTGAAATGAAGATTTCTGGGAGAAGATGAGTCTCCAAGTGTGTTGTGGGCCCCAGGGATGGGGAGTGGGACCAGGGCAGCGGCAAAAAAAAAAAACCAGGAGGAAGAGCTTGGCCTTGTTCTGGCACGCACATCTCGAGGTGAGCCAGAAGGGATCCTGCCAGTAGGGTTTTGCAGGGTGAATAGGAGTTCACCAGGCACCTTTGGGGATGAGAGAGTTCCCAAAGAGGAGGCTGCCTTTGCACACGGCTGGAGGTGTGTGTGGGGGGGCTGCCCTTCTCGGGTAGGAAAGGCCCAGCCTTGCTCTGACACGCAGATCTCGAGGTGAGCCCGGAGGGATCAGGCCAGTGGGGTTTTGCGGGATGAATAGGAGTTCGCCAGGCTCCCTAAGGGCCGAGAGAGTTCCCAGAGGAAGCTGCCTTTGCACACGGCTGGAGGTGTGTGTGGGGGGGCTGCCCTTCTCGGGTAGGAAAGGCCCAGCCTTGCTCTGACACGCACATCTCGAGGTGAGCCCAGAGGGATCTGGCCAGTGGGGTTTTGCGGGGTGAATAGGAGTTCACCAGGCACCCTCAGGGAGGAGAGAGTTCCCAGAAAGGAAGCTGCTTTTGCACACAGCTGCAGGTGTGAGGTACCTTTTGTGGGTGGAGAAGCTCAGGGTGCCGGGAAGAGGACAAGATCTCGAAATGTCAGCATCAAAAAGGCTGGTTTCCATATTTTTTTTCTCTTTTTCCCTAACGTAGCAGGTGCCCCAGGAGCTGGGCCACATCCGACGCTGGCTGTTGTTTCCACGCGTCCTTGGGGGTTTGGAACGGGAGTCAGGCCTCTTGGCTCAGGAGCCCTGGCACCTACGTCCATGTACCTTATAGAATTTTACACTTAAATTTCAATTATTTTTTAAGACTCTAATATACCGTCTGAGGGCTACGTCGATTCAGCCTGTGAGGGGCTCGTTTTAATGGGCTAAGGCCACCGGTGATCCCAGCACCCGTGTAAAAAGTTCGGCTGTGGCTGGGCTGGTGTTGCTCAGTGGTTACCGTCTCGGCCCAGGAACCCAAGGTTCCCGGGTTCGATTCCCCATCAAGGGAGGCAGTAAATCAATGTGTCTTTCTCAGATGAATGTCTCTCTCTCTGTCTGTCTCTCTATCTCCCTCCCTTCCACTCTCTCTAAAATATCAACAGACGTTATAACCGGTTTGGCTCAGCGGATAGAGCATCGGCCTGCGGACTGAAGGGTCCCAGGTTCGAATCTGGTCAAGGGCATGGACCTTGGTTGCGGGCACATCCCCAGTGGCGGGCGTGCAGGAGGCAGCTAATCGATGTTTCTCTCTCATCCATGTTTCTAACTCTCCATCCCTCTCCCTTCCTCTCTAAAAAAATCAATAAAATATATTTTTAAACAACATAAAAAAAATAAAATAAAATATCAACGGAGCCCGGCCAGCGTGAGTCAGTTGGTTGAGCGTCGACCTAGGAACCAGGAGGTCCCAGGTTCGATTCCCGGTCAAGGGCACAGGCCCGGGTTGCGGGCTCGATCCCCAGTGGGGGGCGTGCAGGAGGCGGCCGATCCAGGATTCTCTCTCCTCATGGATGCTTCTCTCTCTCTCCCTTCCTCTCTGAACTCAATAAAAAATATAAAAAGAATAAAAATAAGAATAAAAATAAAATTATATATATATATAAATAAATATATAAATATATACTGGTATATATAAAAAGAACATCTTCAGGTGAAGATTAACCAAAAAATAAAATAAAATAAAATAAAATAAAATAAAATAAAATAAAATAAATTAAAATAAAATAAGGAAGAGAGGAGGAGAAAGAGAATAGAAATAGAAAGAAAGAAAAAATGAAAGAAAGAAAGAAAGAAAGAAAGAAAGAAAGAAAGAAAGAAAGAAAGAAAGAAAGAAAGAAAAAGATAAAATAGCAGTCTGGCCGCTGCTGGAGAAGGGGGTGGCTTCTCGCATAAACCGTGGGGCCTCAGGTCCTAGGCTTGAGCCGGGGCACCCCGCCCAGGCCTACCCTTGCCACCCGGGCGCCCCCCCAGAAGGACGCCCGCCCCCCTCCCCGTTCTGCACTGGCCTCTGAGCTCCTGCCACGAGCTAGGTAGGTGGTTTTCGCCGTCGGTATGAAGTCACTTCCTACGTGGTGGGCCCTCCCGGCCAAGGAAACTATGGCTTAGCTCCCCCCGGGCCCGTTTCCAAGTCCTTTATGGAAACCTTGTAAATGTTTTTATTTAATTGCCCAAACCTATAAGGACTCTATAAATTGGAGAGAGGGAGGGAGGGAGGGAGGAAAGATGGGGGGCTGGGGTCTGAGAGGGCTGGGCCAGGGCAAGAGAGAGAAAGATGAGACAATCGCGATCATTCATGTTCATTCACGTTCATTCAAGGTCATTCACATTCATTCAAGGTCGCCCAAGGTCAGCCACGTCCATCCCAGGGACCCTGGTGGCTTGGGGGTCGGCCAGAGTCACTGTTGATCACACGGACACTTTTATATTTATTTCCCCCTTTTTCTTTTCTTAAAATCCACATCTGAGGGTATTTTTCTATTGTTTTTTTGGGGGGGGGGGAGGGGGAGAGGGAGAGACACAGAGAGAGACGTCGAGGAGACAGAGACACGTCGACGGGTTGCCTCCTGCACGCGCCCGGACCGGAACCCAAGGGGATGGAGGCTGCACCCCTGGGCATGTGCCCTTGACAGGATTCGAACCCGGGACCCGTCCGTCGGCAGGCGGATGCTGTATATCCTCTGAGCCAAATGGGCCCCCAAATGGGTCCTTTTTTCCTTTTGTTTTAAATATGATTTTATGGATTTGAGAGAGAGAGAGAGAGAGACAGAAGCATCCACGATGAGAGAGAATCATGGACCGGCCGCCTCCTGCACCCCCCCCCGACTGGGGATTCGAGCCCCCAACCCGGGCCTGTGCCCTGGACCGGGAATCGAACCTGGGACCCTTCGGTCCGCAGGCCGGCGCTCTATCCACTGAGCCACACCGGCCAGGGATAAAAAGGCGGGTGAATGTCCAGGATGCATCAGGAACATTCTAGCAACAAGAATAAGCAAACAACGAACACAGAAAGAAACTCATGGAGACAGAGAACAAATCGCCGGTTGCCTGATCAGAGAGGGGTTTGGGGAACTTGGTTAAAAAAAAAAAAGGTGAAGGGGGCCTGGCCGGTGTGGCTCAGTGGTTGAGCGTCGACCTAGGAACCAGGAGGTCCCGGGTTCGATTCCCGGCCAAGGGCACAGGCCCGGGTTGCGGGCTCCATCCCCAACCAGTCGGGGCCGTGCGGGAGGCGGCCGATCCGTGATTCTCTCTCTCCCTCTCCCGTCCTCTCTGAAATCAAAAAATATATATATTTAAATTCAAAAAAAAAAATTTTTTTTTTAAGGTGAAGGACCCTGGCTGGTGTGGCTCACTGGTTAGAGCGTCCGCCCAGGGGCCTAAAGGTTTGGGGTTTGATTCCTGTCGAGGCCCCGGGACCTGGGAGGCCGGTTCGAACCCTGGCCCCGGTTGGGGCGCGTGCAGGAAGGAACTGATGGATGTCTCTCTATCTCTCTATCTCTCTATCTCTGTCTGTCTCTCTCTCTCTCCCTCCCTCCCTGACACTCTGTCTCAAAAAAAAAAAAAAAAAAATCCATGGGAATAAAAATATCCCCGGGGTCAGGATTAGCAAACAGCCAACCCAGACACGGTGAAGGGATTAAGACATACAAATTGCCGGCTATAAAACGGACCCCAGGTAGGTAACCGGGAATAGGGTCCATTAATATTTGCCATAACTGTACGTTCGGTGCCAGGTGCCTGTGAGCCGCATGCGAGGGGGGAAGTGGGGGGGGGGGGGTCCCGTCGGAAGGTTTATAAACGTGTAACCCGCTGAAGCCGTCCACCTGAAGCTCATATAATACCTTTTATGGCACCAACGGGGGGGGGTGAGGCCGGCCCGTAAAACCGTCGGACGTCATGCAATATCGCGTGTCAGCTGTAACTGAAGAAAAAATTAAAGTGGGAATTGGAAAATTAATAATCCGGCTGGAATATGGGTCGTCATTAGATATTTTTTTTTCCCCCCTCCCCCCCCCCAAAAAAAGACATACGGATACAGCCCTGGCCGGGGTGGCTCAGTGGATAGAGCGTCGGCCTGCAGACGGGAGGGTCCCGGGTTCGATTCCCGGTCAAGGGCAGGTGCCTGGGTTGTTGGGTTCCATTCCAGGTAGGGGGCGTGCAGGAGGCGGCCGGTCCATGATTCTCTGTTATCATTGACTAGAGGCCCGGTGCACGAAATTTGTGCACTTGAAGTGGGGGTGTCCCGTAGCCCAGAATCCGAGAGGGTGCAGGACAGACTGGGGGACCCCACGGGTGCAGGATTAGGGCCAGGGAGGGACGCGGGAGGGAGGGTTCCAGGGCGTGCGCAGCCCGTCTCACTCAGACCAAATCGGACAACCCCAAAAGCAAGCTAACCCACCAGTCAGAACATCTGCCCCCTGGTGGTCAGTGCACGTCATAGCGACTGGTTGACAGGTTCACTGTCTGCCCCCTGGTGGTCAGTGCACGTCATAGCGACTGGTTGACGGGTCCACTGTCTGCCCCCTGGTGGTCAGTGCACGTCATAGCGACTGGTTGACGGATCCACTGTCTGCCCCCTGGTGGTCAGTGCACGTCATAGCGACTGGTCGACCAGTCCACTGTCTGCCCCCTGGTGGTCAGTGCACGTCATAGCGACTGGTTGACAGGTTCACTGTCTGCCCCCTGGTGGTCAGTGCACGTCATAGCGACTGGTTGACGGGTCCACTGTCTGCCCCCTGGTGGTCAGTGCACGTCATAGCGACTGGTTGACGGATCCACTGTCTGCCCCCTGGTGGTCAGTGCACGTCATAGCGACTGGTCGACCAGTCCACTGTCTGCCCCCTGGTGGTCAGTGCACGTCATAGCGACTGGCCGACCGGTCGGCTGTCTGCCCTCTGGTGGTCAGTGCACGTCATAGCGACTGGTCGACCGGCCGACTGTCTGCCCCCTGGTGGTCAGTGCACGTCACAGCGACTGGTTGACCCGTCGACTGTCTGCCCCCGGTGGTCAGTGCACGTCATAGCGACTGGTCGACCCGTCGACTGTCTGCCCCCTGGTGGTCAGTGCACGTCACAGCGACTGGTTGACCAGCCGACTGTCTGCCCCCTGGTGGTCAGTGCACGTCACAGCGACTGGTTGACCGGCCGACTGTCTGCCCCCTGGTGGTCAGTGCACGTCATAGCGACTGGTCGACCGGTTGACTGTCTGCCCCCTGGTGGTCAGTGCACGTCATAGCGACTGGTTGACCGGTTGACTGTCTGCCCCCTGGTGGTCAGTGCGTGTCATAGCGACTGGTTGACCGGCCGACTGTCTGCCCCCTGGTGGTCAGTGCACGTCACAGCGACTGGTTGACCGGCCGACTGTCTGCCCCCTGGTGGTCAGTGCACGTCACAGCGACTGGTTGACCGGCCGACTGTCTGCCCCCTGGTGGTCAGTGCACGTCACAGCGACTGGTTGACCGGCCGACTGTCTGCCCCCTGGTGGTCAGTGCACGTCACAGCGACTGGTCGACCCGTCGACTGTCTGCCCCCTGGTGGTCAGTGCACGTCATAGCGAGCGGATGAGCGGCCTTAGCATATCATTAGCATATGACGCTTTGATTGGTTGACCAGATGCCCGGACGCTTAGCATATCAGGCTTTTGTTATATAGGATGTTTCTATCTCTATCTCTCTCTCTCCCTCCCTCTCCTTTCCTCTCTGAAATCAATAAGAAATATATTTAAAATTAAAAAAAAAAACGTTCAGGAACTTTATTCCCAATATTTTTTACGAGTGGCCTTGGGTTTGATAAGAGACCTTACCTCCTTCCGGACAGGACTCCCATGCAATTTCTTTTTGCTACAGAAACTCGTCCTTGAATTCCAATTTTATTTCGTTTTCGTTTTCCTGTTAATTAGCTCTCGATGCCAAAGCACTGCCTCCCTGCTCTGGGGTTGTTTCCAGGTTCATTTGCATGTTGCCTCAAGGCATCATGGGAGACCCAAGGCTGGTCCTGAGGCTCTGGGGCGGGGGGGACACACCATGCAGATGAGGTGAGACAGGTAATGAGCATCCGGTGCCAAGCCCTCCAGATGCTTAAATCTCAGAGGAACTGAGGGTCCTCAGAGGGGATTCTTGGGGGAGAATGAAACCTCCCAATAGCCAATGAGGGTAGGCGCCCCTCGCTGTGGTCAGATCCAGGGAGAGGCTGAAGGTGTCAGGAGGGGCCTGGGAGGGATGCATTCCGGGGCTGGAACCCGTACATCTGGGAATGACAGACTGGGGGAGCATGTGTAGGATTGGGAACCAGGACATTGGGATTTAAGGGGGGCGGGGGGAGTATAGAGTGAGACGCTGGAGAGCTGGGGTTCACAGGGCTGGAATCCTACAGGGTTGGCATCATGGGTTTGATAACCATGGGGTTGGGGCCCAATAGATAGGGAATCTACAAGGTTGAGAACCATGGGGCTGGAATCTATAGGGTTGGCTCCGTGGGACTGAGTTAATTGGGGGGGGCATGGAGAGGGAATCTGCAGAGCTGGGGTTCATGGGGGTGGAGTCTGTAAGGTTGGACCCATCCACAGGATTGATGTCTGTGGGGCTGGGACCCATAGGACTGAGATCCAAAGAGTTGGAATCCATAGAGTGGGGACTTGTCAGAGTGGGACTCCTGATGTTGGGGTTCAGGGGCCGGAGTCTTGTCTCTGAGCCTGGAGTGTGCTGGATGCACAGAAGGTACCCAATAAAAGTGCGTTGGAGGGATGGACGGAGGGAGGGAGGGATGGATGGATGGATGGTGGATGAATGGATGGATGGATGGATGGATGGATGGATGGATGGATGGATGGATTGATAGTTGGGTGGATGGATGGATTGATAGTTGGGTGGATGGATGGATGGATGGATGGATGAATTGATAGTTGGGTGGATGGATGGATTGATGGATGGATGGATGGATGGGTGGATGGATGGATGGATTGATAGTTGGATGTATGGATGGATGGATAGATGGTTGGATGGGAGGATGGATGGATGGATGGATGGATGGATGGATGGATGGATGGATTGATAGTTGGGTGGATGGATGGATGGATGGATGGATGGATGGGTGGATGGATGGATGGGTCGATAAATGGATGGGTGGATGGATGGATGGACGGACAGTTGGATGGCTGGGTTGATGGCTGGGTGTCAAAATGGTATGGATGGCCCTGGCTGGTTTGGCTCAGTGGATAGAGCATTGGCCTGCAGACTGAAGGGTCCCAAGTTTGATTCTGGTCAAGGGCATATGCCTGGGTTACGAGCTCCATCCCCAGTGCGGGGGGCTGGAGGGCGTGCAGGAGGCGGCCGATCCATGATTCTCTCTCCTCATAGATGTTTCTATCTCTCTCTCCCTCTCCCTTCCTCTCTGAAATCAATAAAAATCTATGCTATATAATAAAAGGCTAATATGCAAATTGACCAAACGGCGGAACGATTGGTCGCTATGACGTGCCCTGACCACCAGGGGGCAGACGCTTAATGCAGGAGCTGCCCCCTGGTGGTCAGTGCACTCCCACAAGGGGAGCCCCGCTCAGCCAGAAGCCGGGCTCATGGCTGGCTGCACTAAGCACCCCTCAGGGGATGTCCGCCTGCTGGCTTAGAAGGCGCAGGCCGGGCTGAGGGACCCCCCCCCCAATAGTGCACAAATGTCATGCACCAGGCCTCTGGTTTTAAATAAATAAACAAGCAAGCAAACAAACAAACAAATAAATAAATCCTGTATAATAAAAGCCTAATATGCTAAGTGTCTGGTCGTCCATTCAACCAATCAAAGCGTAATATGCTAATGATATGCTAAGGCCGCTCCACCGCTGGCTATGACATGCACTGACCACCAGGGGGCAGACGCTTGGATCTGTAGGTTAGCTTGCTGCTGGGGTCCGGCCGATCGGGACTGAGCGAGACGGGCTGGACACGCCCTGGAGCCCTCCCGCGACCCCTCTCCCCTGCCAGACCCCACCCGTGCACGAATTTGTGCACCGGGCCTCTAGCAAATAAATAAAACAAAATAAAACACGTTATACCTGCCCTCACATGCACGGAAGGCAGAAAGGATAGGGGCTTGGCTCTGGGGAGAGAATCAGGTTGATGGCAGCCTGGGTACCGTTTCACTGACTGGGACGAGCTCAGTCATGGCTGGATGAGGACAATTAACCTTTGCCCCTTGGAACGGGGAACCCCCTCGGACCCTTGCCAACGAATGCTTTTGTGTGGCGTGGTTTCTGGGCGGCAAACTGGCGTCCCCCCTCTTCCCTGTGGGTTCCTGGCAATTACACGGACCAGCGGCCAAGGGGGCTGAGGCTGCCCCCAGAGGAGCAAGGAGGACTTGGGTGGTGGGGGTGTCAGAGTGTCTGCAGGGCCACTGCTGTGTCAGAGTGTCTGCAGGGCCACTGCCATGTCTGTCACCGGCTGGATGAAGACAGCCCGCCCCCCCCATCCCCCCCTCTTCCCGGCTGGGTTAACGAGGCAGGAAGCTAACGTGACAAGGAGACACACATGCTCGCAGACAGCAGGCCGGCGATGTCCTGTCTTGCAAAAGTCAAGACAACATAAATTGACCTTCGCGTGGAGACGGATGGTCGTGAGCCCGGCATCTTCAACTGCGGGGAATTCTTTCCTTCTTTTTTATTTTTAAATTTATTTAAAAAAAAAAAAAATACGCCTGTGCAATGCACGATGAGGGCTTCCGTGGAAAAAAAATCGCAACCCGGATGCCTCATTATTTTGTCGTCTGTGTCATGTCATGTGTCCAAGGATGGGGTCTTGAGTACGGGGGGGGGGGGGGGAGCGGGCAGAGGACTGTCACACTGTGGGGTATTGTCACCCCAATGTTTATAGATACATAGATAGATAGATAGATAGATAGATAGATAGATAGATAGAGATAGATAGAGATAGATAGAGATAGAGATAGAGATAGAGATAGAGATAGAGATAGAGATAGAGATAGAGATAGAGATGATAGAGATAGAGATAGAGATAGAGATAGAGATAGAGAGATAGAGATAGAGATAGAGATAGAGATAGAGATAGAGATAGAGATAGAGATAGAGATAGAGATAGAGATAGAGATAGAGATAGAGATAGATATAGATATAGATATAGATATAGATATAGATATAGATATAGATATAGATATATAGATATAGATATAGATATAGATATAGATATAGATGATATAGATATAGATATAGATATAGATATAGATATAGATGATATAGATGATATAGATATAGATATAGATATAGATATAGATATAGATATAGATATAGATATAGATATAGATATAGATGATATAGATGATATAGATATAGATATAGATATAGATATAGATGTAGATG
>NW_023416358.1:485627-523127 GCF_014108235.1 Myotis myotis
CAGGCTCATACACACACACACACACACACACACACACACACACACGTAGGGGAAGCTGTGGCCCTGCAGACACCAGGCTCACACACACACACACACACACACACACACACACACGTAGGGGAAGCTGTGGGCCCTGCAGACACCAGGCTCACACACACACACACACACACACACACACACACACAGGGGAAGCTGTGGCCCTGCAGACACCAGGCTCACACACACACACACCACACACACACACACACACGTAGGGGAAGCTGTGGCCCTGCAGACACCAGGCTCATACACACACACACACACACACACACACACACACACGTAGGGGAAGCTGTGGCCCTGCAGACACCAGGCTCACCACACACACACACACACACACACACACACACATACACACACACACACACACACACACACACGTAGGGGAAGCTGTGGCCCTGCAGACACCAGGCTCACACACACACACACACACACACACACACACGTAGGGGAAGCTGTGGCCCTGCAGACACCAGGCTCACACACACACACACACACACACACACACACACGTAGGGGAAGCTGTGGCCCTGCAGACACCAGGCTCATACACACACACACACACACACACACACACACGTAGGGGGAGCTGTGGCCCTGCAGACACCAGGCTCACACACACACCACACACACACACACACACACACACACGTAGGGGAAGCTGTGGCCCTGCAGACACCAGGCTCACACACACACACACACACACACACACACACGTAGGGGAAGCTGTGGCCCTGCAGACACCAGGCTCATACACACACACACACACACACACACACGTAGGGGGAGCTGTGGCCCTGCAGACACCAGGCTCACACACACACACACACACACACACACACACACACACACGTAGGGGAAGCTGTGGCCCTGCAGACACCAGGCTCACACACACACACACACACACACACACTCACACTCACACACACACACACACACACACACACACACGTAGGGGAAGCTGTGGCCCTGCAGACACCAGGCTCACACACACACACACACACACACACACACACGTAGGGGAAGCTGTGGCCCTGCAGACACCAGGCCCACACACACACACACACACACACACACACACTCACACTCACACACACACACACACACACACACACACACGTAGGGGAAGCTGTGGCCCTGCAGACACCAGGCTCACACACACACACACACACACACACACACACACGTAGGGGAAGCTGTGGCCCTGCAGACACCAGGCTCACACACACACACACACACACACACACACACACACACACAGGGGAAGCTGTGGCCCTGCAGACACCAGGCTCACACACACACACACACACACACACACACACACGTAGGGGAAGCTGTGGCCCTGCAGACACCAGGCTCACACACACACACACACACACACACACACACACTCACACACACGTAGGGGAAGCTGTGGCCCTGCAGACACCAGGCTCACACACACACACACACACACACACACACACACACACACACACGTGTGCATGTTCTCAGGCTGTTGTCTTATAGTTTGTATGATGATTACTTTGCAGAAATACATCCCCTCCCTCCCCCCCGCCCGCCCCGTCGTCTCCCGCCAACCCCGACCCACACCCAGCGCCCGCACGGAACCCCCAGTGTGTGTTCGTTAAGACGGGGAATGAAATCTTTGCACCGTCGGCCTTGATGTGTTTATTAAGCTAATGAGGGGCAGGAGGGATGAGCTGGTGGCGCGGAGGGTCCTGGCCCGGGCATGGCTGGCCACGGCTCACACTCTAATTGTCTTAATGGCTTCTTGGTTATGCATGCGTGCCTCTCTCTCTCTCTCTCTCTCTCTCTCTCTCTCTCTCTCTCTCTCTCTCTCATTCCCCTGCCCCCAAAGCCAACTCATGACAGCTTTTTCTACATGAAATCCTAATAAATTTCAATGTAGCTCCTCTCCGTGATCACAATAATTACCGGAATACATTAGGCCCGGCGCACGCAGGCCATCCTTCAAATGCGTCTGGGTTCGGTACGTGCTGAGGAAAGCTGCAATTATCGCCCTGGCTGGTTTGGCTCAGTGGTTAGAGAGTCAGCCTGCAGGTGGAAGGGTACCGGGTTCGATTCCCGCCAAGGGCACAGGCCCGGGTTTGCAGGCTGGGTCCCCAGCAGGGGACGTGCAGGAGGCAGCCGATCCATGATTCTCTCTCATTATGGATGTTCCTCTCTCTCTCTCTCTCTCCCTCTCCCTTCCTCTCTGAAATCAATAAATATATAAATATGTATTTTTTTAAAAAGAAGTCTGAGCCCCCAAAGGCAGGGACCGAACCCATTTCCCGGCTCAGCCTGAGATGCAAAATGGAACAGCGGGTGTAACGAAAGGTGCTGACGGCATTTTCATCCTGAAAAACAAACAGAATATGGGGGAGTGAGAGAGCAAGGGAGGGGATAATATTCTTGGATCTTCACGCTGTCGTCTGTGAGTGGCAGTAACTGGACCAAAGGCACGGGTCTAGGACTTGTGACTGGGCCAGGGGTGGGTGGAGAAGGACCCACCCCTGATGGGTCCCAGGTGTGCCAGGTGTGGATGGAGCAGGGTCCCTGGTCCATGATGTTTGCCTGGGACGGGTGTGGGTGGAGCAATGGCCATGACCTATGACTCCCACCTGGGACAGGTGTGGGTGGAGAAGGGTCCATGATGCTCACCTGGATCAGGTGTGGACATAAAAGGGTCCATGATGCTCACCTAAGCTAGATGTGGATGGAGCAATGCCCATGACCTATGACTCCTGGGCTTAGATCTGGTGGAGAGGGACCCATGAGGCTTGGACCAGATGTGGACGGAGGAGGGTCCATGACACTTACCTGAGCCAGGTGTGGGTGGAGAAGGACCATGGCATTCACCTGGGCCAGGTGTGGGTGGGGAAGGGTCTATGATGCTCACCTGGGCCAGGTGTGGGTAGAGAAGGGTCTATGATGCTCACTTGGGCCAGGTGAGGATGGAGAAGGGACTATGATGCTCACCTGGGCCAGGTGTGGGTGGGGAAGGACCATGATGGTCACCTGGGCCAGGTTTGGGTGGGGAAGGACCATGATGCTCACCTGGGCCAGGTGTGGACAGAAAAGGATCCATGATCCTCACCTGAGCCAGGTGTGGGTGGGGAAGGATTCATGATGCTCACCTGGGCCACGTGTGGACAGAAAAGGATTCATGATGCTCACCTGGGCCAGGTGTGGGTGGGGAAGGATTCATGATGCTCACCTGGGCCAGGTGTGGGTGGGGAAGGATTCATGATGCTCACCTGGGCCACGTGTGGACAGAAAAGGGTCCATGATGCTCACCTGGGCCAGGTTTGGGTGGGGAAGGATTCATGATGCTCACCTGAGCCAGGTGTGGGTGGGGAAGGATTCATGATGCTCACCTGGGCCACGTGTGGACAGAAAAGGATCAATGATGCTCACCTGGGCCAGGTTTGGGTGGGGAAGGGTCCATGATGCTCACCTGGGCCAGGTGTGGACAGAAAAGGATTCATGATGCTCATCTGGGCCAGGTTTTAGGTGGGGAAGGGCCCATGATGCTCACCTGGGCCAGGTGTGGGTGGGGAAGGGCCCATGATGCTCACCTGGGCCAGGTATGGATGGGGAAGGGCCCATGATGCTCACCTAAGCTAGATTTGGATGGAGCAATGCCCATGACCTCTGACTCCGACCGGGGCCGGGTGTCAATGAAGAAAGACCATGACACCCACCTGGGCCAGGTGCAGATGGAGGATGGTCTATTCCCCAAGACAATCACCTGGGTCAGGGGAGGGTGACCTGCTGGAGCAGGTGACTTCTAGGCTGGCCAGTGACTTGTGGACACAAACAAGGAAAGCACAGCATCTAAAGGGAGCCCCGCCTTAGCTGGTGTGGCTCAGTGGATAGAGCATTGACCTGCGGACAGGAGGGTCCTGGGTTCGATTCCCGGTCAAGGGCCCATGCCCGGGTTGCAGGCTCGACCCCCCAGTGGGGGGGCGTGCAGGAGGCGGCCGATCCATGGTTCTCTCTCATCCTTCTCTCTCCCTCTCTCCCTTTCTCTCTGAGATCAATCTATGTATATAAAAGGCTAACAGGCAAAAATGTCCCCGCGGGAGTTCGACCGGGAGACCGGGCGTTCGATGGCTTGCTGTGATGTGTGCTGACCACCAGAGGGCGGCGTGGAACGAAGGAAGGCCCCGGCCGGCAGTCGGAAGACCCCCATCTGCCCTGATCGCCAAGCCGTACCCCGTACCTAAGCGCTGGAGGTAACAGGTGGAGTGTCTGCATGGCATGAATTCTGTGCACTGGGCCTCTAGCAAAAAATATATATATTTTTTTTTAAAATAAGAACATTACCAAAAGCCCTAACCGGTGTGGCTCAGTGGATAGAGCGTCAGCCTGTGGACTGAAGGGTCCCGGGTTCGATTCCCGGTCAAGGGCATGGACCTTGGTTGCGGGCACATCCCCAGTGGGGGGCGTGCAGGAGGCAGCTGATCGATGCTTCTCTCTCATCGATGTGTCTAACTCTCTGTCCCTCTCCCTTCCTCTCTGTGAAAAATCAATAAAATATATTTTTAAAAAAATTACCAAAAAAAATAGACAAAAGGAAACACAGAAAACCCAACAGGAAATGGGCAAAGCGTACACAGGACATTCATCGCAAAGGAAGCTGTCGGAGGGCCCACCCGCTCATGTGCCCTTGGCCGGGAATCGAACCCGGGACCTCCTGGGTCATCAAGGGTCGACGCCCAACCGCTGAGCCACACCGGCCGGGCCAGTCGCACGGCCCTTTGAAAAGCTGTTTTAATTCTGCTTTTGCTGCTTGTTGGGTAGGAAGGCCCATTTGAGCCTGAGGGTTCCCAGGAGATGGGGTTTTTTTTGCTGTTTTTTTTGTTTTGGGGGGGTTTTTGTTTGTTTGTTTTTTTTGTTTTTTGGGGGGGTTTTTTTGTGCGTGTTTTTTTTAAGAAATCCCCTGCTGGACTATAGACAGCAAAATAGCAGTGCCTGTTGCCTGGATTTATCCCCAACGAAGGCGGCTTGGGTCGCGTTTGCTTGGACCGTGGGTGTTTGAAGGCACCAGCCGGAATCCGTGGCATAAATGAATGGATTTGCATAAGCAGCAACGCCCAGAAAGGCGCAGCCCGCGTCTTCGAAAACAAACAAAAACATGAGCAGCTTCTAGACAGCTATTTTCAAACAATGGCCTGACCCCCCCGCCCCCCCAAACACACACACACACCAAGATGTCCCCAGAAAATATATTGGATTTTTTAAAAATATATATATTTATTGATTTCAGAGAGGAAGGGAGAGAGAGAAATAGAAACATCCATGATGAGAGAGGATCATGGATCGGCCGCCTCCTGCAGGCCCCCTGCTGGGAATGCAGCCCGCAACCCGGGCCTGTGCCCTTGAGCGGGATTCGAACCCGGGATCGGTTGGTTCCTGGGTGGATGTTCAACCATTGAGCCACACCGGCCAGGCCCCTTATATATATATATTTTAAATCCTCACCTGAGGGTATATTTCTATTGATTTTGAGAGAAGAGAGAGGAAGGTGGGGAGAGAGACATGATGATAGAGATAGAGATAGAGATAGAGATAGAGATAGAGATAGAGATAGAGATAGAGATACAGAGAGAGAGAGAGAGAGAGAGAGAGAGAGAAACATCCATCCATTGCCTCCTGCATGCGTCCCGACCGGGGAAATCAAACCCGCAATCCAGGTATCCGCCCCGCCCTGGATTCGAACTCGCAACCTTTTGGTGCAAGGGATGGTCGCCGTCCGATTCCCGGTCACGGGCACAGGCCCGGGTGCGGCCGATCCGTGATCCTCTGTCCTCACAGATGTCTCTCTGTCTCCCCCTCCCTTCCTCTCTGACATCCACAAAAATGCATTTAAAAAAAAAACCCAAAACAAGACAAAATAAAACAACTTCAATGAAGCCGTTACCATTCGCCATCTGCTGAACGTGATGGGATCTCCGTGTGCGACCGAATTCCCAGAGGCAGGAACGGACCCAGGATGTTTCCAAATGAAAAGGCGGGCACACCCCCTACCTGGTACCTTGGCTGCATGTTGGCATTTTTTGGGGGGGCGGGGGGTGGAGGCCAGCCCCCCCCCCCAAGAGAGGGGAGGGGGAGGAGGAGGCATTGGGGAGGGGGGGGGGTGCTTGTTCCTGGGGAGCCTGATGAGGTCTCATTATTTCTGGCCGGCGCATTCCTGTCTGGGCCCCGGCATAATCAAAGCCTGGGGGTACGTATTAATTACCCCTTTGAATACTGATGAAATTTCTAAAAAGCTCTCCTTGCGGCTCCCCTGTCCCCCCTCCCCCTCCCTCTCCGCCTCCGTCCCCGAGCTGTACACTCAAAAAATGCTTAAAATAATAATTTAATGGATGTATGTTTTGCTGCAATAAAAAATATAACTTTACGAAACAATTTGTAATATTTTTTAAAAAAAAGATAGACAAGAATCAAGGCAGGCAGAGCTGGCAGGCGGACAGGGTGGGGTGCTGGGAGGGGGGAGACGCACACGTGTGTTTGTGCGTCTGTTTGTTCGGGGATATTTCGATTTAGCAGATGCGGAGAGAGACAGGGAGGGAGGGAGTCGGGGTCCCCCTCCAGCCCCTGCCCCGGGCGGCACCCCCAAAAGCAAACACGCCCCAGGCCAGCGAACTGGGGTGAGCAGGGAGCAGTGGGGGGGTGTCTCTATAACTAAAAGCCTTCGGGGGTGTCTGTCGGTCGTGCTGATGACGAAAACGGGGGAATGCGGGCGTGCAACAGGTAGGAATGAGGGCCCCGCAGACACCCCGCCTGCGACCTGTGACCTCCGGCGTCAGGAGTGAGGGCCCCGCAGACACCCCGCCTGTTGTACTGGGCTGCATATCTGGAGCTTCGGCCAGACGGGGCGCGTGGGCTGTCTGTTCCTAAAACACACAGATAGGAAGGCACTGACATCAGGCCAGGCCCTGAGATACGGTCGAATGGCCCCTTCCCAGCACGCAGGCCGTCTTTCTCCGAACGCCCGGGAATCTCATTCCAAATTTGGGAGACAAAGGACTGGAGAAAGTATAAATAAAGAGAGTTCCCGCCATCTTGGGAGGCCCAGAATTTGAAAGACACATTATTCTCTGGGCCTCCACAGAATTTAATAATAAAAAGTAACTCTGGCGGTCAGCGCTGCAGTTCAGCCTCTGCGTCGGCAGGGTGCTGTACCGGTAGTCAGCTGGCCAGCTTCATAAAGGCTCTTAAACTTAAATTCTGAGTCGGTGGTCTATCGCGCTGCGTGAACCCATAACACTGTGACCACCAGCATCAGGAGTGAGAGCCCCACAGACACTCCCACCTGTGACCTCCAGCCTCACGGACACTCACCTGTGACCTCCAGCCTCACGGACACTCACCTGTGACCTCCAGCCTCACGGACACTCACCTGTGACTGCCAGCATCAGGAGTGAGAGCCCCACAGACACTCCCACCTGTGACCTCCAGCCTCACGGACACTCACCTGTGACCTCCAGCCTCACGGACACTCACCTGTGACTGCCAGCATCAGGAGTGAGAGCCCACAGACACTCCCACCTGTGACCTCCAGCCTCACGGACACTCACCTGTGACCTCCAGCCTCACGGACACTCCGACCTGTGACCTCCAGTCTCATGGACACTCACCTGTGATCTCCAGCCTCACACACACTCACCTGTGACCTGCAGCCTCACGGACACTCACCTGTGACCTCCAGCCTCACACACACTCACCTGTGACCTCCAGCCTCACACACACTCACCTGTGACCTCCAGCCTCACACACACTCACCTGTGACCTCCAGCCTCACACACACTCACCTGTGACCTCCAGCCTCACACACACTCACCTGTGACCTCCAGCCTCACAGACACTCACCTGTGACCTCCAGCCACACAGACACTCACCTGTGACCTCCAGTCTCATGGACACTCACCTGTGATCTCCAGCCTCACAGACACTCACCTGTGACCTCCAGTCTCACGGACACTCACCTGTGACCTCCAGCCTCACACACACTCACCTGTGACCTCCAGCCTCACACACACTCACCTGTGATCTCCAGCCTCACACACACTCACCTGTGACCTCCAGCCTCACTGACACTCACCTGTGACCTCCAGCCTCACGGACACTCACCTGTGACCTCCAGCCTCACACACACTCACCTGTGACCTCCAGCCTCACGGACACTCACCTGTGACCTCCAGCCTCACACACACTCACCTGTGACCTCCAGCCTCACACACACTCACCTGTGACCTCCAGCCTCACACACACTCACCTGTGACCTCCAGCCTCACACACACTCACCTGTGATCTCCAGCCTCACACACACTCACCTGTGACCTCCAGCCTCACACACACTCACCTGTGACCTCCAGCCTCGCACACACTCACCTGTGACCTCCAGCCTCACACACACTCACCTGTGACCTCCAGCCTCACACACACTCACCTGTGACCTCCAGCCTCACACACACTCACCTGTGACCTCCAGCCTCACACACACTCACCTGTGACCTCCAGCCTCACGGACACTCACCTGTGACCTCCAGCCTCACGGACACTCACCTGTGACCTTCAGTCTCACGGACAATCACCTGTGACCTCCAGCCTCACACACACTCACCTGTGACCTCCAGCCTCACACACACTCACCTGTGACCTCCAGCCTCACACACACTCACCTGTGACCTCCAGCCTCACGGACACTCACCTGTGACCTCCAGCCTCACACACACTCACCTGTGACCTCCAGCCTCACGGACACTCACCTGTGACCTCCAGCCTCACACACACTCACCTGTGACCTCCAGCCTCACACACACTCACCTGTGACCTCCAGCCTCACGGACACTCACCTGTGACCTCCAGCCTCACTCACACTCACCTGTGACCTCCAGTCTCACGGACAATCACCTGTGACCTCCAGCCACACACACACTCACCTGTGACCTCCAGCCTCACGGACACTCACCTGTGACCTCCAGTCTCACGGACACTCCGACCTGTGACCTCCAGCCTCACGGACACTCACCTGTGGCCTCCAGCCTCACACACACTCACCTATGACCTCCAGCCTCACACACACTCACCTGTGACCTCCAGCCACACAGACACTCACCTGTGATCTCCAGCCTCACAGACACTCACCTGTGATCTCCAGCCTCACAGACACTCCGACCTGTGACCTCCAGCCTCACACACACTCACCTGTGACCTCCAGCCTCACACACACTCACCTGTGACCTCCAGCCTCACGGACACTCACCTATGACCTCCAGCCACACACACACTCACCTGTGACCTCCAGCCTCACGGACACTCACCTATGACCTCCAGCCACACACACACTCACCTGTGACCTCCAGCCTCACGGACACTCACCTATGACCTCCAGCCTCACACACACTCACCTGTGACCTCCAGCCACACACACACTCACCTATGACCTCCAGCCTCACGGACACTCACCTATGACCTCCAGCCACACACACACTCACCTGTGACCTCCAGCCTCACGGACACTCACCTATGACCTCCAGCCTCACACACACTCACCTGTGACCTCCAGCCACACACACACTCACCTGTGACCTCCAGCCTCACACACACTCACCTATGACCTCCAGCCTCACGGACACTCACCTGTGATCTCCAGCCTCACAGACACTCCGACCTGTGATCTCCAGCCACACGGACACTCACCTGTGACCTCCAGCCTCACAGACACTCACCTGTGACCTCCAGCCTCACACACACTCACCTGTGACCTCCAGCCTCACAGACACTCCGACCTGTGACCTCCAGCCACACGGACACTCACCTGTGACCTCCAGCCTCACACACACTCACCTGTGACCTCCAGCCTCACACACACTCACCTGTGACCTCCAGCCTCACACACACTCACCTGTGACCTCCAGCCTCACACACACTCACCTGTGACCTCCAGCCTCACACACACTCACCTGTGACCTCCAGCCTCACACACACTCACCTGTGACCTCCAGCCTCACACACACTCACCTGTGACCTCCAGCCTCACACACACTCACCTGTGACCTCCAGCCTCACACACACTCACCTGTGACCTCCAGCCTCACGGACACTCACCTGTGACCTCCAGCCACACACACACTCACCTGTGACCTCCAGCCTCACACACACTCACCTGTGACCTCCAGCCTCACACACACTCACCTGTGACCTCCAGCCTCACACACACTCACCTATGACCTCCAGCCACACGGACACTCACCTGTGACCTCCAGCCTCACACACACTCACCTGTGACCTCCAGATGCCCACGTGTGTTCCTGGCCATGTTTCCCTCTCTGCTCCCCGCCCACCATGGTTTTGGGGTTCTAGAGCCGCCAAACTTGTACAAACTCAGTCAGCAGGCTTTGTAATATAATTCTATTTTATTTTATTTTATTTCACTTTGGTTAAGCCATTTATTTTAAATATATATTATTGATTTCAGAGAGGAAGGGAGAGGTAGAGAGAGAGAGGAACATCCATGACGAGAGAGAATCATGGAACAGCTGCCTCCTGCACGCCCCCCACACTGGGGATCAAGCCCACAACCCAGGCCTGTGCCCTTGGCCGGAAATCGAACCCTGACCTCCTGGTTCCTTCGGTCGACGCTCGACCCGTGAGCCACGCCAGCCCGACAGAACCATCGCTTTCACACGGATGTCACACGTGCTTTATGCAAAGAAGGTCAACCCCTGTCACCTTCGGAGATGATGAGACGTTAGAAAAACGACCCCCCCCCCAAGACGGACCCAGGAGGTCTCCCCCTTGCTGCTAAACCGCATCCCAGGTCCATTCTGCAAGATGGCCGCCCCCGGCCTATTCCCCGGACGGCCATCATCGCCCACCTCCCTCCTCCCCGTTGGAGCCGCCGTGTCGACACCCGCCCTGCCGCTCTCTTGAAATGACCACATTTATTTTTATATCCGGCCTTGATTTTAAAAATAAAGAGAGAAAAGGGAAGAGAAAAAAAAATTTGATCGTTCCCTTCCGCGTTGAACTTTTCGGCCTGCGGCAAATTGGAACAGCTGAGCGAGGAGCCCCTAAAAATAGGGCTCGTTCATTCTCTCTCTCTCTCTCTCTCTCCCGCCAAATTGCTGACATGACGCTCTCTCCCCCGGGTTCTTGCAGATATAATTAAAAGGACAGGCAGCCGCGGGTCTTTGACTCGCCTAAATAGCTATCAAGTTAACTTAAACTTTCTCCGCGCTCCGGGAAGCTGGCGGGCACGGACAGCTCGCTGCCTCCTGCCAGGAACGCGTGTCACCCGGTTCCGATGATGATGGGTGGGGAGAGGGAGGGTGCTCTCAGAATGACACCCGTGAAATCGTCTGCCAGGCCCGGCCGGGGTGGCTCAGGGGTTGAGCCTCGAGGTCCGGGTTGAACCAGGAGGTCAGGGTTCGATTCCCGGTCAAGGGCACAGGCCCGGGTTGCAGGCTCCGTCCCCAGTCGGGGGCGTGCAGGAGGCGGCAGATCCCTGATTCTGTCTCATCATCGATGTTTCTATGTCTCTCTCTCTCTCCCTCTCCTTTCCTCTCTTACATAAAATATATATGTATTCATTTCACAATAATCCTATAGAATAAAAGGCTAATATGCAAATTGACCGTAACAGCAGAACGACTGGGAATGACTGGTCGCTGTGACACACACTGACCACCAGGGGGCAGACGCTCAATGCAGGAGCTGCCCCCTAGTGGTCAGTGCGCTCCCACATGGGGGAGCTCTGCTCAGCCACAAGCCAGGCTGACGGCTGCCAGTACAGCGGTGGTGGTGGGAGCCTCTCCTGCCTCCTCAGCAGCGCTAAGGATGTCCGACTGCAGCTTAGGCCTGGTCCCCGCTGGCAGGTGGACATCCTCCGAGGGCTGCCGGGCTGCCAGAGGGATGTCTGACTGCCAGCTTAGGCCCAATCCCCCGGGGAGGAGGTCTAAGCCAGCAGGTGGACATCCCCCGAGGGCTCCCGGGCTGCCAGAGGAATGTCTGACTGCCAGCTTAGGCCCAATCACCCAGGGAGGAGGTCTAAGCCAGCAGGTGGACATCCCCCGAGGGCTCCCGGGCTGCCAGAGGAATGTCTGCCTGCCAGCTTAGGCCCAATCCCCCGGGGAGGAGGTCTAAGCCAGCAGGTGGACATCCCCCGAGGGCTGCTGGGCTGCCAGAGGGATGTCTGGCTGCCAGCTTAGGCCCGATCCCCCAGGGAGGAGGTCTAAGCCAGCAGGTGGACATCCCCCGAGGGCTCCCGGGCTGCCAGAGGAATGTCTGACTGCCAGCTTAGGCCCAATCACCCAGGGAGGAGGTCTAAGCCAGCAGGTGGACATCCCCCGAGGGCTCCCGGGCTGCCAGAGGAATGTCTGACTGCCAGCTTAGGCCCAATCCCCCGGGGAGGAGGTCTAAGCCAGCAGGTGGACATCCCCCGAGGGCTGCTGGGCTGCCAGAGGGATGTCTGGCTGCCAGCTTAGGCCCGATCCCCCAGGGAGGAGGCCTAAGCCAGCAGGTGGACATCCCCCGAGGGCTCCCGGGCTGCGAGAGGGCACAGGCCAGGCTGAGGGACCCCCCCCCCACCAAGTGCACAAATTTTTGTGCACCAGGCCTCTAGTCTATAATAATAAAAGCGTAATATCCTAATTAGACTGGACGTCCTTCCGGACGACCTTCCAGACGAAGCCAGGGCTGTGAGGGAAGCTGGTGCCGGCCACCCAGGGAAGGAAGGCCTAGTCTTGCACGAATTTCATGCACCGGGCCTCTAGTTAAATAAAATAAAATATTCTTTCCAGGAGGGGATCCATGGGGGCAGGGGGAAGGAGGAAGGACATATGTAATATGTGAGAGAAACACATTGATTGCTTGCTATCCACACGTGTCCTGACCAGGGCCCAGGCCGGGGAGGAGACTGCAACAGAGGTCTACCTGCCTCATTTTTTTAAAAAAAATATATATTTGTATTCATTTCAGAGTTGGAAGGAAGAGGGAGAGAGAGAGAGAGAAACATCCATGATGAGAGAGAATCACGGATCGGCTGCCTCCTGAACGCCCCCGACTGGGGATGGAGCCCACAACCCGGGCCTGTGCCCTTGACCGGGAATCGAACCCAGGACCTCCTGGTTCCTAGTTCGAAGCTCAACCACTGAGCCACGCTGGCTGGTCAGACCATGGAGTCTTGAACGTGGGTCTCGGCCGTCTGATGGCCCTGAGTAATGAAATTAGATATTAGATAATAAAAATAAGCATTTCCCCCTTCCTAACTCCTTTGTAAGCATCTCGAACCCAGGACCCCTCAGTCCGCAGGCTGACGCTCTACCCACTGAGCCAAGCCAGCCAGGGTTTGGCTTTTTTTTATTTTTCTCTTTTATGGACCCGAATTGTGGCCTTTTTATCCCTCCGGCCTGTGAGAATGAGACCATCTGCTATGATTTTTCTTGCTTTCCATTTTTTTAAAATTTTTTTTTTTCTTTTCGCTTAATAACTTTTTCTTCTCGGATTTCGTCGGCTGCCTCGATAAAAGCTCCCCTGTTTTATGCGTCCGTTTTTATAACTTCCCTTCCCGGTGGCTCTCTGCAGACTCATGAGGGGGTTTTTTGGGGTGTTTTTTTTTTGTTTGTTTTTTACTTTTTTTTTTTGTTCTTTTGTACTTTTCTTCTGCTTCGTCTTGCTTTTCTCTTGACTCCCTTTTTTTTTATTTTTGCAGCAAAACATAAGACCAATGAGATTTTGTAAGCTGGTAAATGAGGTGTTTGTTCTCTCTCTCTCTCTCCCCCTTTATTCTTTCTTTGGGTCCATTTATCCACAGGAAGTTCTGTGGGGGGTATTTTTATTGTGTGGAGGAGGGGTGAGCCGTAGAGGAGGGCATGAGAGGGGAGAGTTGAGCCCTGGCCGGTGTGGCTCAGTGGATAGAGCGCCGGCCTGCGGACTGAGGGGTCCCGGGTTCGAATCCAGGCGCGGGCACAGGCCCGGGTGGTGGACACGATCCCCAGTCGGGGGCGTGCAGGAGGCGGCCGGTCCATGATTCTCTCTCCTCATGGATGATTCTATGTCTCTCTCTCCCTCTCCTTTCCTCTCTGAAATCAATTTTAAAAATCTATTAAAAAAGAAAGAAAGAGAAATAGAGGGACATATATAGTACTTTCAACAATAAGAATTTTTTAATTAATAATATGTAGATAAATATGTTGTTTTTTTTAATTTCAGAGAGGAAGGCGATGGAGACAGAGGGAGACCGGGAATCGAACCCGGGACCTCTGGTTCCTAGGTCGATGCTCAACCACTGAGCCACACCGGCCGGGCTGACGATCAAAATCTAATAGGTTCCGGTTGGTTTCCCGTATTAATTGATTTTGCATACACACTCTCAGACCTTTTGCAAAACTGAGTGCCTGGAGGGTTTTGAAGAGGGGGGACGGAAAAATGCCTTCACGTTTAGTTTTATTTTATTTTATATTTTATTTCTTTTATTTTAATTTATTATTTTATTTTTATTTTATTTATATTATAATTTTATTTTATATTTTATTTATTTTATGTTTTATTTTATTTTTATTTTATTTTATTATTTTATTTTATTTATTTTGTTTTTATTTATTTTATTTTAATTAATTAATTTTATTTTATTTATTTATTATTTTTATTTATTATTTTATTTACTTTATTTTATATTTTATTTCATTATTTTATTCTATTTTATTTATTATTTTATTTTATTCTATTTTATTTTATTTTATTCTATTCTATTCTATTTATTTTATTATTTTATTTTATTTCATTATTTTATTTTATTTTATTCTATTTTATTCTATATTATTCTATTTTATTCTATTCTATTCTATTCTATTCTATTCTATTCTATTCTATTTTATTCTATTCTATTTATTTTATTTTATTTTATTTATTTTATTTTATTCTATTCTATTCTATTCTATTCTATTCTATTCTATTCTATTCTATTCTATTCTATTTACTTTATTTTATTGTTTTATTTTATTTTATTTTATTTATTTCGCTGGGAGACCAGGAAGCCCTTGGCCTGGTCCCGGCAGAGTCGGTCTCCGCATGTGTGTTCGTCCGGTGCCCTCTGCTGGTGGGCGGCGGGAGTGCCTCTCTCAGGACTTCCTCCCCGAGTTTCTCAAAGTTTTGCCAAAAGGCACTCACACCCTTAGGAGACTGGCCTGTGTGGCTATTTTTTCCCCCAAAACCCACTTTGGAATCATGAGTTTCCTGATGCCCCCCAACGGGCACCC
The DNA here is from genome assembly GCF_014108235.1 of Myotis myotis. Lineage (NCBI taxonomy): Eukaryota > Metazoa > Chordata > Mammalia > Chiroptera > Vespertilionidae > Myotis > Myotis myotis. The sequence continues at coordinate 500,942 of NW_023416358.1, forward strand.
AAATCCCGCCCAGAATTTGCGTAGAATTTGGGGGGAGGGTCCGAGAATCGCACCCCTGTGTGATCCGTAGCAGGCTGGCCAGTGTGGTTCAGTGGTTAGCGTCGGCCTAGGCACCAGGAGGTCACGGTGCGATGGGGGGGGGGGGGGGGGGCGGGGCGTGCAGGAGGCGGCCGACCCCCGATTCTCTCTCCTCATGGATGTTTCTCTCCCTCCTTCCTCTCTCTGAAATCAGTAAAGAATATATTTTTTGTTTTACAAAAAAATATCTCTGAAATCAGTAAAAATGTACATATATTTTTTTACAAAAATCTCTGAAATCAGTAAAATGAAAATTTTTTTTTACAAAAAATCTCTCTGAAATCAGTAAAGATATATATATATTTTTTTTTTACAAAAAAAACTCTCTGAAATCAGTAAAAAACATATACTTTTTTACAAAAAAACCTCTCTGAAATCATTAAAAAATATATTTTTTAACAAAAAATCTCTAAAGTCAGTAAAATATATATTTTTTTTTACAAAAAATCTCTGAAATCAGTAAAAATATATCGTTTTTAACAAAAAACATCTCTCTGTAATCAGTAAAATATATATATATTTACAAAAAAATCTCTGAAATCAGTAAAAAACAAAATATTTTTTTACAAAATATCTCCCTGAAATCAGTAAAATATATATATTTTACAAAAATCTCTCGGAAATCAGTAAAAATATATATTTTTTATTTTACAAAAAAATCTCTCTGAAATCAGTAAAAAATATATTTTTCTCTTTAACAAAAACCTGATGCATGACGCAGACACGAGTTGCATAAAAGCACCCTCTCTGCAGGCCTGGGAAGGTGCCCACCCCACTATTTTTTTTGGGGGGGCGACCAGGCTCACGCTCCCCGCATCCTTCTTGCGTCTGGCTTTGCTTTGGGGCGCGGTGATCTATGGGCCCGTTTTATTCCTTCGCCTCTTTCAACCGATTAAATTGCCTCGGCTCCTAATGGGACCCAGAGCCGGGCGGGCGGGCCTTTCTCCGGCCCCGTTCGTATCTGCGGGTGCAGCCCGAGGCCTGATGAGGTGCTAATACGTTGCAGTCCGGGCAGAAAAAAAAACAGGAAAAAAACAGAAAAAAAAAAAAACAGAAAAAAAAACAGGAAAAAAACAGGAAAAAAAAACAGGAAAAAAACAGAAAAAAAAAACAGGAAAAAAACAGAAAAAAAAAAAACAGAAAAAAAAAACAGAAAAAAAAAACAGAAAAAAAAAAACAGGAAAAAAACAGAAAAGAAAAAAAAAAACAGAAAAAAACAGAAAATAACCTTGGAAGTTTCTAGAATCGACAGGCCCTATTCCAGGGCACATTCATCTTGGGCTGGCTTGGAAGGTCTGGGGGTTCCAGGCGTGGGGGGAGCCACAGCCTTTGAATATCTGAGGGCCCCCCCATTAGGCCAACGGCGGCTCGAGAGCCACGTGCGGCTCTTTGGCCCCTGGAGTGTGGCTCTTCCGAAGCCGGGGGTGCGGCTGGGCAACCTTTGGGTGAGTGCGTTGCCCCAACCAGCAAAATCTCCGACTCAAAATTCTTCTGCGTGCCAACCCTAATTTTTTTTAAAAATATATATATTTTATTGATTTTTTTTTTTTTTACGGAAAAGAAGGGAGAGAGATAGTTAGAAACATCGATCAGCTGCCTCCTGCACGCCCCCTACTGGGGATGTGCCCGCCACCCAGGTCCGTGCCCTCGACCGGGAATCGAACCCGGGACCCTTGAGTCCGCCAGCCGACGCTCTACCCGCTGAGCCACACCGGCCAGGGCCATAAAGATTTTTTAAAATAAAAACTGCTTTGATGCTACGCTGGCCGGAAAGGCCCTTGTCCGCCTCTGTGCCGCTCGGAGCTGGTGCCGCCGCCTCCAGGGAGCCCTCCTGGCTTGGACGGGGGCACGGAGAGGTCACCGGGGCAGCGGGCAGCGTGGGGTCAGTGTCCGCCTGGGACATGGAGGCCCCCCTCCCTACCCCCCCCTCCTCTCTCTCTCTCTCTCTCTCTCTCTCTCTCTCTCTCTCTATTTCTCTCTCTAATTTCATTCTCTGTCGGACAAGCTGCCTCATTCTCAACCATTGGGTCCCGAGGAAAGTTCATTTGAAACAGAAAATATTCCTTCTTGTGGCAGAAAAGAGGCCATGCATTTTGGGGGGGACAGAGGGATCACCCCAGAACCCTCCTGGGGGGTATGGGGGGGGAGGCAGCGTGGTTTTGGGGGCAAACTCTCAGATTTTCTCACTTCAATGTCACTGGGAGGAGGCGGCTTTGAGAAGCCGTGGACACGGCTGCCCCCTCGTGGCGCTTCGGGGAATTGCTGCCCAAGTGTCACCGAGTCTGCCGGCTGCTAGCCAAGCGGTTCTCAACCTGGGGGGTCGCGACCCCGCTGGGGGATCGAACGGCCCAAGACCATCGGAAAACACATCGATCACGACATATTGTTTTTGTGATTGATCCCTAGGCTTTCCTGATGTTCGATTGGTAACCAGGACACTGGGGGTTGTCACAGCAGGAGGGGCTGTATTAGGGGGTCGCGGAGTTAGGAAGGTTGAGAACCGCCGTTTCGTGTCGTCTCTGTGGGTAAAGGTGGCGTGCGATGCGCCTATAAATGTGTCAGTGGTAAGATGTCGCCATAAGTGAGGTTGCCACAATATAATAGGTTTAAAAATTTATAGTTTTTAATTGATTTCAGAGAGGAAGGGAGAGGGAGAGAGAAATATCGATGATGATGAGAGAGAATCATGGACCGGCCGCCTCCTGCACGCCCCCCATTGGGGATGGAGCCCGCAACCCGGGCCTGTGCCCTTGACCGGGATTCGAACTCGGGACCCTTGAGTCCGCAGGCCGACGCTCTACCCACTGAGCCACACCAGCTGGGGCTAATTTATTATTTTTTTATTTTCTTTTTTTAAATATATTTTATTGATTTTTGACAGAGAGGAAGTGAGAGGGAGAGAGAGTTAGAAACATCGATCAGCTGCCTCCTGCACGCCCCCTACTGGGGATGTGCCCGCCACCCAGGTCCGTGCCCTCGACCGGGAATCGAACCCGGGACCCTTGAGTCCGCCAGCCGACGCTCTACCCGCTGAGCCACACCGGCCAGGGCCATAAAGATTTTTTAAAATAAAAACTGCTTTGATGCTACGCTGGCCGGAAAGGCCCTTGTCCGCCTCTGTGCCGCTCGGAGCTGGTGCCGCCGCCTCCAGGGAGCCCTCCTGGCTTGGACGGGGGCACGGAGAGGTCACCGGGGCAGCGGGCAGCGTGGGGTCAGTGTCCGCCTGGGACATGGAGGCCCCCCTCCCTACCCCCCCTCCTCTCTCTCTCTCTCTCTCTCTCTCTCTCTCTCTCTCTCTATTTCTCTCTCTAATTTCATTCTCTGTCGGACAAGCTGCCTCATTCTCAACCATTGGGTCCCGAGGAAAGTTCATTTGAAACAGAAAATATTCCTTCTTGTGGCAGAAAAGAGGCCATGCATTTTGGGGGGGACAGAGGGATCACCCCAGAACCCTCCTGGGGGGCATGGGGGGGGAAGGCAGCGTGGTTTTGGGGGCAAACTCTCAGATTTTCTTACTTCAATGTCACTGGGAGGAGGCGGCTTTGAGAAGCCGTGGACACGGCTGCCCCCTCGTGGCGCTTCGGGGAATTGCTGCCCAAGTCACCGAGTCTGCCGGCTGCTAGCCAAGCGGTTCTCAACCTGGGGGGTCGCGACCCCGCTGGCGATCGAACGGCCCAAGACCATCGGAAAACACATCGATCACGACATATTGTTTTTGTGATTGATCCCTAGGCTTTCCTGATGTTCGATTGGTAACCAGGACACTGGGGGTCGTCACAGCAGGAGGGGCTGTATTAGGGGGTCGCGGAGTTAGGAAGGTTGAGAACCGCCGTTTCGTGTCGTCTCTGTGGGTAAAGGTGGCGTGCGATGCGCCTATAAATGTGTCAGTGGTAAGATGTCGCCATAAGTGAGGTTGCCACAATATAATAGGTTTAAAAATTTATAGTTTTTAATTGATTTCAGAGAGGAAGGGAGAGGGAGAGAGAAATATCGATGATGATGAGAGAGAATCATGGACCGGCCGCCTCCTGCACGCCCCCCATTGGGGATGGAGCCCGCAACCCGGGCCTGTGCCCTTGACCGGGATTCGAACTCGGGACCCTTGAGTCCGCAGGCCGACGCTCTACCCACTGAGCCACACCAGCTGGGGCTAATTTATTATTTTTTTATTTTCTTTTTTTAAATATATTTTATTGATTTTTGACAGAGAGGAAGTGAGAGGGAGAGAGAGTTAGAAACATCGATCAGCTGCCTCTTGCACATCCCCCACTGGGGATGCGCCCGCAACCAACGTACATGCCCTGGACCGGGATTCGAACCCGGGACCCTTCAGTCCGCAGGCCGACGCTCTATCCGCTGAGCCACACCGGCGGGGGCTGATTTATTATTTTGTAAATGTGTGGGCGAAAAGGGGCAACGTGCTAGACCAGGTCAGGGAAGGCACGTGTGTTGGTTTTTTGCAAACTCCGAGACCTAAAGGGTCTTTGCAAACCCCCAAAGCTTTGCCAACCCCCAGACCTTTGCAAACCCCCTGATCTTAAGCAAACCCCCAGACCTTTGCAAACCCCCAGACCTTTGCAAACTCCCTGATCTTAAGCAAACCCCCAGACATTTGCAAACCCCCAGACCTTTGCAAACCCCCTGATCTTAAGCAAACCCCCAGATCTTTGCAAACCCCCAGCCCTTTGCAAGCCCCCAAACATTTGCAAACCCCCAGACCTTTGCAAACCCCCAGACCTTTGCAAACCCCCCGATCTTAAGCAAACCCCCAGACCTTTGCAAACCTCCAGATCCTTGCAGACCCCAAAACCTTTGCTAACCCCCAAACCTTTGCAAACCCCCAGACCTTTGCAAACTCCCAAATCTTTGCAAACCCCCAGACATTTGCAAACCCCTAAACCTTTGCAAACCCCCAAATCTTTGCAAACCCCCAAACTTTTGCAAACCCCCAGATCTTTGCAAACCCCCAGACCTTTCAAACCCCAAATCTTTGCAAACCCCAAACTTTTGCAAACCCCCAGATCCTTGCAAACCCCCAGACCTTTGCAAACCCCCAAACCCTTGCAAGTCAGGTTAGCACGGGGCCCCCTTGCGTCCACACTGGTAACTTAGGCTCCATAAATTCCTTTTCCGGGGGGAGGGGAGGGGGGTGTCCCCAGGACTCAGACCAAAGGAAACCCCCGGCCACCCCCTGAGCCACGAGTTCCTGATCCGTGTGTGGGGGGGGGGGGCGGGGTTGGTGGCCCGAAAAGGCGGTGGAAGCCCCCGTGCGATTATCACGGACTTTCATCTCCTGCTGCTTCTCAGAAAAACCCACTTATCTCTCCAAAAAGTCACTTGATTCTGGGTACGTGCCCTTTGCAGACTGGGCGTCCCCAGAAAACCCCCGAATTCAAATAATCGCTTCTGTCAGCTGCTCAGGAGACACGCGCCTCCCCCTCCCCCCAAAAAAATGCGCCCCTTGGTTGGGAGCAGGAATAGATTAGTGGGGGGACCAGCTGTCCAGATAAGAAACGCGGACCCTGCTCTGGGAGCCGCGATGGCGCGGTTCTGATTGAAGACGGGCGCATGCGCACCTGGCCGGGAGGGGCACGGGGGTAGGGAGCGGGGTGGGTGGGGAGTTTGGGGGGGGGCGCTGGGAGCTCCCCTGGACATGCGTCCCAGCCTCCCCATCCAGGAGCTGCCTGTGGTCATGGAAAGATTAGCAACCTTGTTGCAGGAACCAGAAGTGCAGGCCCTTTGCAAACCCCCAGCCCTTTGCAAACCCCCAAACCTTTGCAAACCCCCAGCCCTTTGCAGACCCCCAGCCCTTTGCAGACCCCCAGACCTTTTCAAACCCCAGATCTTTGCAAACCACCAGCCCTTTGCAGACCCCCAGCCCTCTGAAGACCCCCAGCCCTTTGCAAACCCCCAGCCCTCTGAAGACCCCCAGCCCTTTGCAAACCCCCAGCCCTTTGCAGACCCCCAGACCTTTGCAAACCCCCAGACCTTTGCAAACCCCAGACCTTTGCAAACCCCCAGACCTTTGCAAACCCCCAGATCTTTGCAAACCCCCAGCCCTTTAAGACCCCCAGCCCTTTGAAGACCCCCAGCCCTTTACAGACCCCCAGCCCTTTGCAGACCCCCAGCCCTTTGCAAACCACCAGAGCTTTCCAAACCCCAAACCTTTGCAAACCCCCAGCCCTTTACAAACTCCCAGTCCTTTGCAGACCCACTGGCCTTTGCAAGCCACCAGATCATTGCAGACCCCCAGCCCTTTGCAGACCCCCAGCTCTTTGCAGACCCCCAGCCTTTTGCAAACCCCCAGCCCACATCACCTGTAAACGGCCCACATTGCACACCCATTCCTACCCCTTTGGCCTACTTTCCCTTGTCATCTTCATCTTCATCCTTCGACCCCATAAAAGCAGCTGGTTTATGGGAGGAAAGGGATGGGCCAGAGACAAACCCGGCCGGTGTGGCTCAGTGGTTGAGCGTCCACCTATGAACCAGGAGGTCAGGGTTCGATTCCCGGTCAAGGACACAGGCCCGGGTTGCAGGCCTCATCCCCGGTAGGGGGCGTGCAGGAGGCAGCCGGTCCCTGATTCTCTCTCATCATGGATGTTCCTCTCTCTCTCTCCCTCTCTCCCTTCCTCTCTGAGATCAAGAAAAGTCTATATATTTATAAATTTAGCCGAGACACATTAACAGGAAATAAAGTTAAGGTTTTCATGCACGGGCGCGGGGAATTCACACCGACATGCTGAATTCATGCAAATTCCAAAGACGGTGAGGCAACATGGGTATAGAACAGACTTTTGAGTATATATATATATATATAGAGAGAGAGAGAGAGAGAGAGACAGAGAGAGGGGGGGGGGACTCAGCTTTGCAAAGGGCTGCACGTTTGCAAAGATCAGGGGTTTGCAAAGGGCTGGGGGTCTTCAGAGGGCTGGGGGTCTGCAAAGGGCTGGGGGTTTGCAAAGGGCTGGGGGTTTGCAAAGGATCGGGGCTTTGCAAAAATTATATATATTTTTTTGATTGATTCCAGAGAGGAAGGGAGAGAGATAGAGAAACATCCATGATGATGAGAGAGAATCATGGATCGGCTGCCTCCTGCACGCCCCCTGCTGGGGATCCAGCCCACAACCCAGGCCTGTGCCCTTGACCGGGAATCGAACCCGGGACCCTTCAGTCCGCAGGCCGACGCTCTACCCCCTGAGCCACACCGGCCAGGGCTAGGACACACCTTGGAGAAAGCAGAACAGGGGGGGATGGGTCAGGTAGAGAAGGTCCGCAGGGCGGACGCCCCAGGGGCCTAACAAGGGACAATTTAAGGGTTGAGCCTTGCCCCCCCCCCGGGGTGACCATGCCTCCCCTCGCATAACGGGACCCCCGGACCTTCCAGCGCCGGCGAGAGCATCTAGACCTCCGCTGTAAAGGGTGTCCCAAAATTCACGCAAGATTTGAATGTCGCGTGAGCATTAACAACAGAAAATAAAAGCCTAATTTGACTCAGTTGATTGAATCGGATTCTAATATCTGTTGCCCTTGGATGCCAATCCCTTCGATTCGATCAGCATCACCAAGGACCAATGATGGCCCAGGAGCAGGGACAGGAAAGACCAATGAAGACCGCGGCTTTGCGTCTGTGCCAGCAAAGCCGGGGAGGCCATAGACCCTCTGTCCTATTCCATCCATAAACCCTAGACTGTGTCCTTGATGAATCAATAAAAAATTGACAGGTTTTCATGATAAACCTGTGTTTCCTATCAAAATGACTTCTTGCGTGAATTCTGGGACAGCTTATATTCATAGCTCCAGGCCCTGCAAAGCTACAGAACCAGGCGTGGCTGAGCTCAGAGCCAGCTGCAAGGAATCATGGCCCCACGCCCATCCTCTCCTATGGAATAAAGAGGGAATATGCAAATTGACCATCGCGCCATCACAAGATGGCTGTCCACGACCAGGCCGGCGGGGGGGTGTGGGGGGTCAGTGAGGGACGAAAAATGACTGAATGAGCAGGCAGAATGGGGCAATCAGGCCGGCAGGGGAGGGCGGTTAGGGGCGATCAGGCCGGCAGGGGAGGGCAGTGAGGGGCGATCAGGCCGGCAGGGGAGAGCAGTTAGGGGCGATCAGGCCGGCAGGGGAGGGCAGTGAGGGGCGATCAGGCCGGCAGGCGAGGGCAGTTAGGGGCGATCAGGCCGGCAGGGGAGGGCAGCGTGGGGCGATCAGGCCGGCAGGGGAGGGCGGTTAGGGGCGACCGGGCCGGCAGGGGAGAGCAGTTAGGGGCGATCAGGCCGGCAGGGGAGTGCAGTTAGGGGCGATTGGGCCGGCAGGGGAGAGCAGTTAGGGGCGATCAGGCCGGCAGGGGAGGGCGGTTAGGGGCAATCAGGCCGGCAGGGGAGGGCGGTTAGGGGCAATCAGGCCGGCAGGGGAGGGCAGTTAGGGGCGATCAGGCCGGCAGGGGAGGGCAGTTAGGGGCGATCAGGCCGGCAGGGGAGGGCAGTTAGGGGTGACCAGGCTGGCAGGGGAGGGCAGTTAGGGGTGATCAGGCCGGCAGGGGAGAGCAGTTAGGGGCGATCAGGCCGGCAGGGGAGGGCAGTTAGGGGCAATCAGGCCGGCAGGGGAGGGCAGTTAGGGGTGACCAGGCTGGCAGGGGAGGGCAGTTAGGGGAGATCAGGCCGGCAGGGGAGGGCGGTTAGGGGCGACCAGGCCGGCAGGGGAGGGCGGTTAGGGGAGACCAGGCAAGCAGGCAGGCAGGTGAGCTATTAGGAGCCAGTGGTCCAGGATTGTGAGGGGGACGTCTGACTGCTGGTTTAGGCCCAATCCCCCAGGGCACTGGTCAACAAGCTCATAGGTCAACAGGGGCCAAATATCCACAGGACGACGACTGAAATCTCTTTGGGGAGCAGAATTTTTTAAACTTAAACTATATAGGCAGGTTCATGGTTATTCACTTAATGGGGGTCCTCCTAAGGCTTGGAAGAGCCACACTCAAGGGGCCAAAGAGCCGCCTGTGGCTCGAGAGCCGCAGTTTGCCGTCCACGGCCCCAGGGCATCCCAGATTGGAGAGGGTGCTGACCAGGCTGAAGGGACTCCCCACTGTGTATGAATTTTTGTGCACCGGGCCTCTGGTACTATAATAAAAGCCTAACAAGCTAAGTGTCTGGTGGACCGGTCGGCCGTTCAACCAATCAAAGCATAATATGCTAATGAGATGCTAAGGCCGCTCAACTGCTGGCTGTGACATGCACTGACCACCAGGGGGCAGACAGTGGACGGGTCGACCAGTCGCTATGACGTGCACTGACCACCAGGGGGCAGACAGTTGGCGGGTCGACCAGTCGCTATGACGTGCACTGACCACCAGGGGGCAGATGATCTGACCAGCAGGTGAGCTTGCTGCTGGGGTCCAGCCGATCGGGACTGAGCAAGACGGGCCGGACACGCCCTGGAGCCCTCCCATGTTCCTCCCCGGCCCCCATCGTGCACCCATGGGGTCCCTCGGCCTGGCCTGCGCCCTCTCGCCATCCGGGACCCCTCGGGGGATGTCGGAGAGCCGGTTCCGACCCGATCCCGAAGGCCAGGCCGAGGGACCCCATGGGTTCACGATAGACTTACGACCCTTCCCCTCTGAGGCGTGTCAGCAAAAGATGCAGAATTGTTTTAAAAAAAAACCTCCTTCTGCTAAAAAAAAAAATTCCAATTTCCGGCGTGGAGGGCTCAGACCACCCAGGTGTGACATCCGGGTGGTTTGCCGAGAAACCCTGGAAAATTCCCTCCTTTACACACTTTTATTATTTTTATTTTTTTTAAGTCTCCCCGGCCGTCGTAAGGGGAGCAGACGATGGAGAGAGCCGGGCTGCCGGGGAAATAGCACAGAGGGAAATCGCTGGCTCCGTCGTTCATAAAATTTTACTATTCGGGGGAACGCGTACACAGGGGTCCGGGTTTTTGTTTGTTTTTTTTTTTTAGACCGTGAGACGTGTGTGTGTGTGTGTGTGTGTGTAAGGGCCTGGCTTGATTTTGCATCTAAAAACTGTAAAAAAAAAAAAAAAAAATGAAAGAAAGAACCCTGGATGGTGTGGCTCAGTGGTTAGAGCGTCGACCTGCAGACTAAAGTGTCCCGGGTTCGAATCCAGTCAAGGGCACAGGCCCGGGTTGCGGGCTCGATCCCCAGTCGGGGGCGTGCAGGAGGCGGCCGGTCCATGATTCTCTCTCATCACGGATGTTTCTCTGTCTCTCCCCATCTTCCTTCCTCTTTGAAATCAATAAAGAAATATTTAAAAAAAAAAAAAAAAAAAGATGGATTTCCCCCCCTGGCCGGTGTGGCTCAATGGTTAGAGCGTCGGCCTGCGGACTAAAGGGTCCCGGGTTCGAATCCGGTCAAGGGCACAGGCCCGGGTTGCGGGCTTGACACCCAGTCGGGGGCGTGCAGGAGGCAGCCGGTCCGTGATTCTCTCTCATCATGGATGTTTCTCTCTCTCTCCCTCTCCCTTCCTCTCTGACATCAATACAAATATATATATATATTTTTTTTTTTTTTTTTTAAAAAAGCGATTTTGACTTAAGACCGGTTGCCACTCAACCTGAGAGGCTGAGAACGTCTTAAATCCATTCCCCCCCAAACCCCTACCCCCGCACCCCCCAATCTGGCAGGCGTGGGTAACCCTTAAAGATCCATCTTAGGGGAATTTATTTATTTATTTTTTTTAATTGAGAAAAAAAATGCGGAAACGTGGCAAGCGGGTGTCCCAAAATTCACGCAAGAAGTAATTTTGATAGAAAACACAGGTTTATCATTAAAAATTGTAATTTTTTTATTGATTCATAAAGGACAGAGTCTAGGGTTATGGATGGAACAGCACATCGGGTCCATGGCCTCCACGGCTTTGCTGGCACAGATGCACTCTTTTGTTGAAATTTAACAGCCTTTGAACATAGGATATGTATATAGTGTATGTATAAAGCATGTCCCAAAATTCACGCAAGAAGTAATTTTGATAGAAAGTAGAGGTTTATCATTAAAATTTGTAAATTTTTTATCGATTCATAAAGAACACAGTCTAGGGTTTATGTATGGAATAGCATATCAGGTCCATGGCCTCCACGGCTTTGCTGGCACAGACGCAAACCCGGGGTCTTCACTGGTCTTCCTTGTCCCAGCTCCTGGGCCATCATTGGTCCATGGTGATGCTGATCAAATTGAAGGGATTGAGCCCTAACCGGTGTGGCTCAGTGGATAGAGCGGACTGAAGAGTCCCGGGTTCGATTCCGGCTCAGGGCACAACCCACCCCGACATGGGGTCATCGGACGAAGATACTCCCACCCCTTTCTCCTCTTCCTACCAGAAGGCCGTACCCCCAAATTGCAAAACCGACAAAATCCTCAAAATGTGACAAAAAAAATCACCATTTTGCCTCGACACCCAGGACGGAATAGCGGTTATTTGGCCCTAAAACAGGGTGGGATTTATTTTAATTTTCTTCTGTGTCTGCAGGTTCTTAGCTGGTGGGTGGTCTGCCCTGCACAGGGCCTCCCCGTCTGGGGCGATTTCACCCGTAAAATGTTTGCTCCCTGATGTTCTGTCCTGAAGGGTTTTTATTGGGGGGAGAAGGGGAGGGAGGGTGGACCCTGAAAATATGGGGGGTTTTTTGTTCTAATTGCATTTCGCCAATGACCACAACACACACACGGGTTCAAGGTGTGTCAGCGTTTTATTTCCTGCAAACCTGCTGGGAGAAAAAGAAAAAAAAAGAAAAAAAAAAAACCAACTTCTCCATGCACGCAAGCAACCCAGCGAGATCAGAACCATCTAGAAACTTCCTGAACCTTCGAGAGACCAGGCAGATAAACCCACACATGCTCTCCTCTATCTACGGGGACATCAGCGCTCTGTCCCGGCCTCACCATAGTTCGTGTGATAAACCCTTTCTTTCTTCTCTTTATTTCGATGAGAAAAAAAATAATAGTAATAACAATCCTCTATAATAAAAGCCTAATGGGCTGAGTGGCCGGTCGACCGGTCGGCCGGTCGACCAATCAAAGCATAATATGCTAATGATATGCAAAGGATGCTCAACGGCTCGCGATGACGTGCACTGACCACCAGGGGGCAGACAGTCGAATGGGTAGCCAGTCGCTATGACGTGCACTGACCACCAGGGGGCAGACAGTCGAATGGGTAGCCAGTCGCTATGACGTGCACTGACCACCAGGGGGCAGACAGTCGAATGGTTAGCCAGTCGCTATGACGTGCACTGACCACCAGGGGGCAGACAGTCGAATGGGTAGCCAGTCGCTATGACGTGCACTGACCACCAGGGGGCAGACAGTCGAATGGGTAGCCAGTCGCTATGACGTGCACTGACCACCAGGGGGCAGACAGTCGATTGGTTAGCCAGTCGCTATGACGTGCACTGACCACCAGGGGGCAGACAGTCGAATGGTTAGCCAGTTGCTATGACGTGCACTGACCACCAGGGGGCAGACCCTCTGACCAGTAGGTGGGCTTGCTTTTGGGGTCCGGCCGGTCGGGACTGAGTGAGTCGGGCCAGACACACCCTGGAGCCCCCCTATGGTCCCTCCCCGGCCCCGTTCGTGCACCAGGGGGTCCCCCAGCCTGGCCTGCGCCCTCTCGCCATCCAGGACCCCTTGGGGGACGTCGGAGAGCCGGTTCGGCCCGATCCCGCAGGCCAGGCCGAGGGACCCCACTGGTGCACAAATTCGTGCACCTGGGCCTCTAGTTAATAATAATAATAATAATTAAAACCATGACATACACTCTCCATAGGGGTTGGGGGGCGGGCGGGTGTTTGGGGGTGACCTCTGAGAGTCTTCATGAATTCAAATCCCTCCCAGACAAAGAAGAATATTGAGAGAAGTTGGGAGGAAGAACAAGTGTTTCCGGGGGTTAATATGGCCCCATCCTCGCTGGTGACAGGGTCCCCTGGTAACAAAGGGTCCGAGAAAAAAATGGTTCGATTTACGTGAAAACATCAGGCGTGCATGTGGCTCAGTGGTGAGCGCCGACCTAGGAACCAGGAGGTCAGGGTTCGATTCCCGGTCAAGGGCACAGGCCCGGGTTGCAGGCTCGACCCCCAGTAGGGGGCGTGCAGGAGGCGGCCGACCCTGGATCCTCTCTCATCAATGATGTTTCTCTCTCTCCCTCTCCCTTCCTCTCTGAAATCAGTCAAATGTATATGTATTTTTAAAGGAACACTCTAATCAATCCTCTCCCACCTTCAACGAATCCGCCTTCAACCTCTTGAGTACTGACACCTGTGAGGGGTAAAACCCATTGGTTGGCCCAATCGGGTGGGGGTGGGGGGTCTCTAGTGACCCCCAAAGTGTTGGCATTATTGCTTAGGGGTGCCCCTTTCCTGGGGGTGAACTCTGAGTCGCCAACAAGTTCCCCTCGGTCTTTCCATGTCAACACAGACGAGATGCTGGCTTTTAATTCGCACCCCCTCAGAGCATCACATAAGAGTTGTCACTCATCGTAAACCTGAAGCCGCCCAGGGCGAGCACCTCTTCTCCTTGTGGGGGCCGGCCTGGGAGCTGGCTGGGCGTCCCAGAGGTTTCCTTCTCCACCGTCTGCAGGCCCGGGGGGCCCGCCATCGTCGTCACAGGAGTCTCGGCCTCGACCTTGGACGGCTGGACTTCCAAGCCCTCCATCAGCACATCCTCCGGCTCCCGGTCCTCCACCTTCTGCAAGTGGGTGAGGTTCTGCGTGTCCTTAATCCACTCCTGTGGGGACACCCATTGTGATTCAAAGGCAAGAAAACCGAGGGGCCATCAGCCGAGGAGATGGTAAAGGAGGTGAGGTACAGCCCAGCCAGTGTGGCTCAGTGGATAGAGCGTCAACCTGCGGACTGATGGGTCCCGGGTTCGATTCCTGGCCAAGGGCACATGCCCCAGGCCAAGGGCACATGCACCAGGCTCCCCCCCCCCCCTTATATATATATGGTGCCATGCTTTCTTACCACTTAGAATCTTTAAAAATAAAGCAATAAAATAAAACGGGTGTGGCCTGAGCATAAAGATACCAACACAAGGGCCTTCCTATCTGCCCTGTCTCCTCTCTCCCCTCAAAGGAATGGGGACCTGCCACCCCCAAAACAGGCCACTTGGCTGGAGGGTTATTTTGAGCTGTGGTTTTTTTATTTTTTATTTTTAAGAGCAACCACAGCAGCAACGGCCGGTCCTCCTTCTGCCACGAGTTTCCCCTTTTTTTGCAGAAAATTTCCATTCGCAAAGGCTCTCTCTTCTCCCTTCCACGTCCACCCCAACCCAGGGAGGACTTCCTTTTTTTAAATAGGTTTTTATTGATTTTTTTTTCTTAGAGAGAGAGAGGAAGGGAGAGAGAGAGAGAGAGAGAGAGAGAGAGAGAGAGAGAGAGAGAGAGAAACATCAGTGATGAGAGAGAATCATGGATCAGCCGCCTCCTGCATGCCCCCCACTGGGGATCGAACCCGCAACCTGGGCCTGTGCCCTTGACTGGGAATCGAACCTGGGACCCTTCAGTCCGAGGGCTGACCCTCTATCCACTGAGCCACACTAGCCAGGGCTCCTCTGTCTTTTTCATCTTTTTAATCTGTCTTTTGTCCGTTTAATTTACTGACCCCGGCACAGAACCTAAGAGTGTACAGAAAAATTTTTTTTATTATTATTATTTCTTCACCCTTCTGTTTCTTTTATGTCGCTCACACCTAAATAATATTGAAAAATTATTTCAAAATATTCACCTTGCTCCTGCCTGGCCCGTGTGGCTCAGTGCATGAGGGTCGACCTAGGAACCCGAAGGTCAGGGTTCGATTCCCGGTCAAGGGCACATGCCCGGGTTGAGGGCTCGATCCCCAGTAGGGGACGTGCAGGAGGTGGCCGATCCATGGTTCTCTCTCATCATGGATGCTTCTCTCTCTCTCTTTCTCTCTCCCTTCCTCTCTGAAATCAATAAAAAAATATATTTTTTATTGGGAGAGGCAGGAGGGACCGTCCCTGGTGCCTCCAGGGTAGGGAGATGGGGGGCCCTGGCACCCCTGGATCTCAGACCTCTAATGCCTGGTCTCCAGGGCGGAGAGAGAGGGTGAATGTGTGATGTTGGGAGCCCCATGTAACGGGCCGATCTCTCACCACGGCTGCCTCTCCAGCCTCTGCTGGGCTCCCCGAGATGGGGGCTGGGCCCAGGCCCTCCTTGTCCACCAGCTGTGCCCCCCCCAAAACCCCTTTCAGCAGGTCCCCCAGTGAATGAAATGCAATGACAGCAGCTGGGACTGGAAAGAGGAAGCTTAGGGCCTGGGCTGGGTGTGCAGGGGGAACACGGCTTCCTGGGCTGATCAAAGAGGAGTTGACGCCTTGATCCCTGGGGCTGATTGAGAGAGAAGCTGTTTGTCTCTTTCTCTCTCACATGAAAACGGAAAAAGAAAAAAACGGACAAGCAGCTGCTTTAAGATCAACAGAGGCTGGAGGGCCCTTGAGCAGGAGCCTGGAGAGCACACGGGTTTTTAAGAGTCTCTTGGAGCCCTGGCCGGGGTGGCTCAGTGGATAGAGCTTTGGCCTGTGGACTGAAGGGTCCTGGGTTCGATTCCCGGTCAAGGACAGAGACCCGGGTTGCAGGCTCGATCCCCAGTCGGGGGCCTGCAGGAGGCGGCCGGTCCCTGATTCTCTCTCATCATGGATGTTTCTATGTCTCTCTCTCCCTCTCCCTTCCTCTTTGAAATCAATTTTTTTAAAAATATATTTTATTGATTTTTTAGAGAGGAAGGGAGAGGGATAGAGGGTTAGAGACATCAATGAGAGAGAAACATCGATCAGCTGCCTCCTGCACGCCTCCCACTGGGGATGCGCCTGCAACCAAGGTACATGCCCTTGACCGGGAATCGAACCCGGGACCCTTCAGTCCGCAGGCCGACGCTCTATCCACTGAGCCACACCGGTTAGGGCTGAAATCAATTTTTTAAAAAATGATGAGAGAGAAGCATGAACCGGCTGCCTCCTGCAAGCCCCATACTGGGGATGGAGCCTGCAACCCGGGCCTGTGCCCTTGACCGGGAATCGAACCCGAGACCCTTCAGTCCGCAGGCCGACGCTCTATCCACTGAGCCACACCGGCCAGGGCTCTCTCTCTCTCTCTCATCATGGATGTTTCTCTCTCTCTCTCTCCCTCTCTCTCCCTTCCTCTCTGAAATCAATCCATCGGTATATATCCTGTATAATAAAAGTGTCGTGTGTAAATTGCCCCTGGACCAGGAGCTCGTCCGGGATTTTGACCGAGGGGCAGGGCCAGCCAGGGAAAGGGAGAGAGGACCCGGCTGGCCGCCATCAGCTGCTAGGAACCCTAGCAGTGCACAAATTTTGTGCACTGGGCCTCTAGTATATGTGTGTGTGTGTCTGTGTGTGTGTGTGTGTGCGTGCGTGTGTGTGTGTGTGTGTGAGCCTGGTGTCCGCAGGGCCACAGCTTCCCCTACGTGTGTGTGTGTGTGTGTGTGTGTGTGTGTGTGTGTGTGTGTGTGAGCCTGGTGTCTGCAGGGCCACAGCTTCCCGTGTGTGTCTGTGTGTGTGTGTGTGTGTGTGTGTGCGTGTGTGTGTGTGTGTGTGTGTGTGTGAGCCTGGTGTCTGCAGGGCCACAGCTTCCCCTACGTGTGTGTGTGTGTGTGTGTGTGTGTACACATATATATGTATTTCTTTTTTAAAAAATATATTGTATTGGCCCTAACAGGTGTGGCTCAGTGGATAGAGCATCAACCTGCGGACTGAAGGGTCCCGGGTGCGATTCCCGGTCAAGGGCATGTGCCTTGGTTGTGGGCACATCCCCAGTGGGGGGCGTGCAGGAGGCAGCCGATCGATGTTTCTCTCTCATCACTGATGTTTCTAACTCTCTCCCCCTCTCCCTTCCTCTCTGTAAAAAAAAAATCAATAAAATATATTTTAAAAATAAATAAATAAAATAAAATAAAAACAGGTCCACAGACTGTGGAAGACAAAGAAATAAACACAATCCCCCTCCCCTTCCAAAATAAATTATTTTAAATAAAAATTAAAATGGTGCGGGGGGAGGGGGGAGAGATATAGGACCGTGACGAAGGCCACGGTGTCAGCCCACAGGCAGGTGGCTCGTACCTGGAAGTTCCCATGGTGGGACTCGAACAGCCCCGCGAAGGTGGCCTTGGGGTCCGGGACACTGGGCATCAGCAGCCTTTTCACTCTGAAACGGACACGGGGAGGGGCACAGGGTCAGACGGGGTGACTCCCCAGAGCAGGGGGCGTCTGCCCCTCTAAGGGCCTTGAGGGTGACGGGTATCCGACCTCAGAGACGCAGACCCCACAGGGAACTCTGGCCTCGGTCTCAAGGTCGGTGCCATTCTCCGCCCCCCCCCCAATTTATACGCCATCAGCACCCCAACCTCTGCATGTGCAAGGGAAGCCCACACCAGCAGTGGTGTGTGGTCTGCTGTAGAATAAAAGCTTAATGTGTTGCCCTGACCAGTGTGGCCCAGTGGATAGAGCGTCGGCCTGCAGACTGAAGGGTCCCGGGTTCGATTCCTGGTCAAGGGCATGGACCTGGGTTGTGGGCACATCCCCAGTGGGGGGCGTGCAGGAGGCAGCTGATCGATGTTTCTCTCTCATCGATGTTTCTAACTCTCTATCCCTCTCCCTTCCTTTCTGTAAAAAATCAATAAAATATAGTTTTTTTAAAAAAGCTTAATATGCTAAGTGTCCGGTCTGCCGATCAGCCAATCAAAGCGTAATATGCTAATGGTATGCTAAGGCCGTGCAACCAGTCGCTATGACGTGCACTGACCACCAGGGGGCAGGCATTCAATTAGTCCCTATGACGTGCACTGACCACCAGGGGGCAGACATTCAATTAGTCGCTATGATGTGCACTGACCACCAGGGGGCAGACATTCAATTAGTCCCTATGACGTGCACTGACCACCAGGGGGCAGACATTCAATTAGTCGCTATGATGTGCACTGACCACCAGGGGGCAGACATTCAATTAGTCCCTATGACGTGCACTGACCACCAGGGGGCAGACATTCAATTAGTCGCTATGACGTGCACTGACCACCAGGGGGCAGACAGTCGACCGGTCGACCAGTCGCTATGACGTGCACTGACCACCAGGGGGCAGATGCTCCCACTGGTAGGTTAACTTGCTGCTGGGGCCCAGCCAATCCGGACTGAGCGAGACGGGCCGGACACGCCCTGGAGCCCTCCCATGGTCCCTCCCCGGCCCCGATCGTGCACCAGTGGGGTCCCTCGGCCTGGCCTGCGCCCTCTCGCCATCCAGGACCCCTCAGGGGATGTCGGAGAGCCGGTTTCGGCCCGATCCCCGCAGGCCAGGCCGAGGGACCCCACTGGTGCATGAATTCGTGCACCGGACCTCCAGTGTATAAAATTGGGGACACAAAGGGGCCATGTGCTACCCTGACCAGCTGAAGGGACGCCTGCCTGGTAGCCTTGCAAATGCAGACGCCTAAAGTCACCACAGACCAGGGCCTGAAATGAAAACATTTTTTAAAATATATATATGTTTATTGATCTCAGAGAGGAAGGCAGTGAGAGAGAGAGAAATATTGATGATGAGAGAGAATCATGGACCGGCCGCCTCCTGCATGCCCCCCACTGGGGATCGAGGGTACAACCCGGGCAGGTGCCCTTGACCGGGAATCGAACCCCGGACCTCCTGGTTTCCTAGGTTGATGCTTAACCACTGAGCCACGCAGTCTGGGCTGAAATGAAAACTTTTAACTAGCCCTGGCCGGTTTGGCTCAGTGGGTAGAGCATCGGCCTATAGACCGAAGGATCCCGGGTTCGATTTTGGTCAAGGGCATGTACCTCGGTTGCAGGTTCGATCCCCGGCCATGGTCAGGGTGCGTGCAGGAGGCAACCAATCCATGTCTCTCTGGTTACAATATCACCCCCAAATATTGATGATTGGAATATTGATTCTTTTTCGTCGAAAGCCGTTGAGGGGATCGCTCTGCCCTCCCCCCGCCCCCTCCCTGAAAACAAGGCGTCGATATTTCCTTTTGCAAAGGAAGTTTCTGTCTGTCAGGGGCACCCCCCTCTCCCTTATCAGGGGGTGAAGCCTGAGTGTTATCACGGAGGTGACGTCGATAGAGTTCTACCAAGAAAACCTTTATCTACCGTTCATTTCCTTCCTACGTCTTCTTTCTTTGTTATTTTTTAAAATTGATTTCAGAGAGGAAAGGGGGGGGGAGAGAGAGAGAGAGACATCCATGATGAGAGAGAATCATGGATTGGCTGCCTCCTGCACGCCCTCCACTGGGGATCAAGCCCGCAACCCGGGCATGTGCCCTGAAGGGGAATCGAACTGTGACCTCCTGGTTCATAGGTTGATGCATATTGATAGATGGATGAATGGATGATGGACAGATGGATAGATGATAGATAGATAGATAGATAGATAGATAGATAGATAGATAGATAGAGATGAGATAGATAGATGGATGGATAAATAGATAGTTAGATAGATATGCATTGTGTGGATGGCTGGATGGATGGATGGAAGGGAGGAAGGGATGGATGGATGGATGTATGGATAGATGGATGATGGATGGATCAATACATAGAAATGGAATAGATCCCAATCTATATTATAAAAGACCAGTGGCCGTAACGCCGTAACGCCGTAACGACCAAACGACCGGTCACCAGGAGGTGCATTAATGGGTCTCACTGGCGTGACAGGTCTAGGGTCTTGCACGATTTCGCGAGCTGAGTCTCTATTCTATGAATATATAGATTGACAATAGTTGATTAATAAATGGATGGCTGGATAGATAAATGGATGGCTGGATGGATGCATAGAGGTATGTCCGTGCCCTTGACCGGGAATCGAACCATGACCTCCTGGTTCTTAGGTTGATGCATATTGATAGATGGATGAATGGATGATAGATAGATAGATAGATAGATAGATAGATAGATAGATAGATAGATAGATATACGCAATGTGTGGATGGATGGATGGATGGATGGATGGATGGATGGGAGGGAGGAAGGGAGGGAGGAATGGAGGGAGGGATGGATGGATGATGGATGGATCAATACATAGAAATGGAACAGATCCCAATCTATATTATAAAAGACCAGTGGCCGTAACACCATAACGACCAAACGACCAGTCACCAGGAGGTGCATTAATGGGTCTCACTGGCATGACGGGTCTGGGGTCTTGCACGATTTCGCGAGCTGGGTCTCTATTCTATAAATATATAGATTGATAATAGATGATTAATAAATGGATGGCTGGATAGATAAATGGATGGATGGATGGGTGGATACACAGAGGTATGTCCGTGCCCTTGACCGGGAATCAAAACCGGGACCCTTCGGTCTGCAGGCCGATGCTTTATCCACTGAGCCACGCTGGCCAGGGCTGAAATCAATATTTTTTTAAACATATTTTTGTTGATGTCAGAGAGGAAAGAAGAGGGAGAGAGAGATAGAAACATCCATGATGAGAGAGAATCGTGGACCGGCTGCCTCCTGCATGGCCCCCACTGGGGATCCAGCCCACAACCCAGGCCTGTGCCCTTGACTGGATTCGAACCCGGGACCCTTCAGTCCGCAGGCCGACGCTCAATCCACTGGGCCACACCAGCCAGGGCTGAAACCAATATTTTTTAAACGGGTCGAGCAGTGTAGGAATGGGACATCCCGCCAAATAACTGTATTGGACAGTTTTCTTCTCTCCCCCACGTCTGTGTGTCTGTCGAGACCCCACGCGAGGGCTGTGCTTACCTCTGGAGTTTCCACACACACAGGACGAGGAGGAGCAGGAGCAGGAGGGCGGCCAGGCCGTAAATCAAAACGGATTTGGAGAAAACCCGTTCCTCCTGGCACGAATCTGAGGCAGAGCAGAAGGAGATGCGGTTAGTTTTCACACGGAAAGTGGGTCAGTCCTTCCTGATTTCGGTCGGGAGGATCTTGGAAAGAGAGAAGGGTCTTGGACAGACACGCGTCAGGGAGGGGAGGCCCCACACACTGGCTTTCGGTTATCACCTATCAGCCATCCATGCACCCATCCATCTACTCGACATGTATCTGTCTACACATCCATCCATCCATCCATCCATCCATCCATCCATCTACTCGACATGTATCTGTCTACACATCCATCCATCCATCATCCATCCACTCATCCATCCATCCACCCATCCGTAATCCATTCATTCATCTATCCAATATCTGTCCATCCATCCATCCATCTACTCAACATGTATCTGTCCATCCATTCATCCATCCATCCACTCATCCATCCGTCCATCCTTCCATCCATCCATTCATCATGCATTCATCCATCCATCATCCATTCATCCATCTATCCAATATCTTTTCATCCACCATCCATCCATCCATCCATCCATCCATCCATCCATCCATCCATCCATCTAGCCAGCATGGATCTATCTGTCTATCCATCCATCCAATCCATCATCCATTCATCCATCTATCCAATATCTGTTCATCCACCATCCATCCATCCATCCATCCATCTACCCAACATGTATTTATCTGTCTATCCACCATCCATCCATCACCCATTCATCCATCTATTCAATATCTGTCCATCCATCCATTCATCCATCATCAATCCATCCATCTACACAACATGTATTTATTTGTCTATCTATCTATCCACCCATCATTCATCCATTCATCCATCCATCCATTATCCATCCATCCATCCACCCATCCATCTATTCATCAATCCATCCATTCACACAACATGCATCTATCTGTCTATCTATCCATCCATCCATCATCCATTCATCCATCTCTCCAATATGCAACAACCTATGAACCAGGAGGTCATGGTTCCATTCCCGGTCAAGGGCACAGGCGCGGGTTTTGGGCTCGATCCCCAGTAGGAGGCGTGCAGGAGGCAGCCAATTTGTGATTCTATTTCATCGTTGATGAACGATCATTATTACCTCGTGGCTGCCCCCTCTGCTGGTGGATCACCTCCGACCAGTCGCTGGGGTACGTTGTGGAGCCATAGGAGGACTTCATGGCGGTCACTCTGGCTCGGAAGGAGTAGCATTTCTCAGCATCCAAGTCCTGGATGGTCACGTTGCAGGTACTTTC